>NW_025933494.1:0-44651 GCF_000764305.2 Hyalella azteca
GGGAGTTCAGGCTTGCCAGGTTACAGGTTCAAAACGGAACCTTGCCGGTGCCCAGGGTAAATTGCCGACTCGCAGGGAGTTCAGGTTTGCTAGGTTAGTTGAGCCAGGTTACAGGTTCAAAGCAGAACCTTGCCGGCTTCCAGGGTAAGTTGAGGTTAAGGTTGGCCAGGTCGACGACAGGGAGATGAAAATAAGCACTGTCGCGGCCTCATTGCCAGAGGCTGCAGATGGTTCGGTGAATGAAATACAGATTTTCTTAATCTTACTGTACTTCTCATATTTAGTCCATCTTCACATGACGTGCTTATTTTGATTTCTCTACGTGTCACATTATTGTTTATCCCGGCAACAGGGATCGACGCCTCTCTAACCGCCAAAATTTCTAAATCACCCGGAACGCGACCGTCCGTGTACGCGGATACTAAAAAATATTAAAACTAAAACTTATAATAATGCAAATGCTGGAAATTATTCAAGCACACTTATCTTGGAGTTATTGGCACGTTGTATTACAAAAGATAATACCAAAACCATCTTGAAAGATTTATTCAATTGAGCGTACTCGAGAGAAAATGTTTTGCATGTGGCACTGTTAGGACTTTCATTCATGAACAAATGTCGGTACCGTAATAAACTTTAAGGCCATCATGAAATTCCATTTTCCTGCAGTTTAAAATGAAGAAGCATATAAAAGGAAAATAATATGTAAAATGATCCTCATTTTTGCGATCTTTATCTCACGTGCATTGGTTGAGAGTGGAATAGATTCAGAGAATTTCAAATATTGAGATCTTGATATCAAGAGATCAACGGCGGAAATCAACAAACATTGCATATAGCGTATATATTTTAACAGACCGACTGCCTCACAAACCGCGACTCGGCTAACTAAGATACGAAAGCCTAATCCATTGCCGGTCACAAGTGCATAATGTACTTCATTTACTTATACTGAAATTAAAAGTGAAAATTCAGATATACAAATAACGTTATAGTTCCGCATGTTGTAAAGAAAAAAACGCATACAAAATGTTGCTTAATTTACGCGTTAACTCGAATGAAACATTTCAGATGAACAGATGAAGTTCTACCCGACGGTCACAAAAAATTTCGACATGACTGCAGACAAAATAGTCATTTTTAACGTGCCCGGTTGCTTCTTGGTAATCATTGGACCGAAAGTTCAAGTTTTGGAAAAACTGATATTTATTTTACTGTTATCCATTAACTCAAGTGACAGGTCATTAATGAAAAAATTGTGTAATTCAACTCTAATGCTTGCCGTGTTGCGTACAAGAGTTGCCAGTGTAGTGAATTATTACCTTCATACAATTAAAGCCAGCATCATACTACGTATGGCTAATTTTTAAATAGTGCAGGAATTAAATCTTGAAACTTGAATATTTGTGCAGCCTGTGAACTTGATGATGCGGGTGCAAGAAGATATTTTATTGCATTCAAAAACTTTATTTTTTGTGTATTCACTTTTCGGTCAAATCATGATATAAATCAGTAGGTACAGATTGAAATCTGATAGAAAGAAAATTCAGATGGGGTCATGGGCAGCACATTGTTTTCATTTATTGAAACAGTATTAATCAGTTTAAGGTCTGAATCTAATTGGAGAATTATTTAAAAATCAACGAGGCATTTTGATCGTGTACTTCAGTAAGATTAATGAATAAATAGTTAATTTTAACTCTTCGTTAAGGAGATCATTCTCGTACAAGATTTACCAGCGTAACGAGTGGTCGCTTAATAAATTTAAAATTCCTACCGGTTCGAATGAAAAGATGCAGAGGATACCATGAGAAAATTACAAAAAATTACAATGGAGCCAAGACAAGCTAATAATTGTGAATGAGTTAACTTGAAGTCTAAACAATAGTATATATAAAAAATTCAATTAAAATCAAACCAGCATCGAAAATCCGCACTTGCATTAGAGGGGATGGCAGAGATAGCAAACAGATGGTAGATTTTTACGTTGCTCATTCCATTATTCTTTAGGCTAGCAGTGATTCCAAGTAATTCAATTTTTTGATCTCAAATTAGATTTTAACGTAGTATTTTTTTATTGTTTATTATTCACACTGTATCGCAATATCTCATAATTGATCTAAGGGTTACTTTCAATCATCATAAAAATGAAGCACGTGAGAAAAATAAAATTAAAATAAAGGTATAATTGTTTCGATGCTCGAATCTGATATATAATAATAATTCTTCTTTCCTATAGAACGCGCAGTTTCAGTTCACGGTCGTGACAGTTCTGGTAATGCTCTACGAAACAACATGAAATGTTGACTCTAATTAAAAATAAACTATTAAAGACAAATATTATCAGTCTGCTTATATCGCAAGTTCACAAGGAATTTAAAAGCAAAGAAAACGCCAAGAAAATTCACCATATCGATATTGAAAACGTTTCGGAGTCCATATCCATCATCAGTTCAACTAAACTAAAAATGAATAAAATAATTTTATAAGTTAAAATTCAAAGACAAACATAAAACCTAAACAAGACCTAACATTATATCGAAATAAACAGGACTAGTTAGGAACAACTTAGTCCTAGGGGTACGACAAGAATATAATCTGGAAATAGTAAATCGCTAGGATTTTATATTCTTGTCGTCCTCCGAGGACAAAGGTGTTCCAATCTAGTCCGGTTTATTTAGATATAATGTTAGGTCTTGTTTAGGTTTTATGTGTGTTTTTGAATTTTGACTTATGAAATGATTTTATTCATTTTCAGTTTAGTCGAACTGACGATGGGGCTGGACTCCGAAACGTTTTCAATATCGATATTTGTGAATTTTTTTGGCGTTTTCTTTGCTTTTAAATTCATTATAGTCAAAAATGCGTAAATTTTTATTCTATATATTCTCAAAATATAATGATATGAAATTCGCAAGGTATCTCATAAATGATGAGTGAAAGTGGATAGACAAAATTATTTTGTAACTAGTTCAGGGAAATATAGACAAGCCGGCTAACTTAAGAGTCACGCATGAACTGTTGTCTAGTAATAAAATTTCATCCGAATATTCAGCACTTAATTTCAAGATGATTATTGATTTTAGTAATTACGATATGCATGGTATGTTGAGGTCAGAATGTTATTATATGCATGGATTAGAACCTCAGCATGTTAACTCCTGTTGAAAAGAAATGAAAATATAGAAAATAAACGACTAGTAGGTAATTCGATAAGAGCAATTATTCTCTAATCAATAAAAATGCCAAGTTTTTGATTACCTAGGCAGTTTAATGTCGATTAAAGCGCGGAAATAATTATTATTAAATGTTTGACGACTGTTAAACTCTTTTCAATTTTATTCAATGCCCACAAATACTCAACGCAAAGTCCTTTTTCAACACAATTGTGAACATTTTGAACAAAACGGAATACAAAAAGGTAAAGTAATTTATAAAAAGGCCTTCGATTCTTCTCTCTTTATCGTCTGACTATTTGAATGGTTTCCAAGCTCATGAAACCTGGATATTGCTACAATTTCTGTACTTTGTAGTTGTCGACCTTCGGCGCGAAATGGACGACACTGATCTGAAGCGCTAGAAACCTCTCTTTACTACTACTACTACTACTAGTTGTCACTACTGACTTAATGTGACTTTCCAAGGACGAGGATTAATTAATATAGAGATTAAAAGTAGTTGCATGCATGACGGTTGTTGCATGCATGACAGATGCTCAAAGGAAATATATCATAAAAAATTATTTCTTCACAGAGTGAGAAACCCACATATTACCTAGCGATAAATTACTTCTAACGATTATATAGTGATAATTGAAGCTGAAATGCTCATGAACAATCGCATGAAAACTGCTGCAAATTTATTCTAATTAATACTAAACCGAAGACATTTTAATCCATTTTCTTCAATCGTAAGGTGTAACTGATCATTATTAATTAACGTAGATCTTCATGAACTGATCGATGGATCATACTACAAAAATGAAGCTAGAAAAATGACGGAAATGCATGTACGTCTCATTTACTCAACATTAATTGTACATCGTAGCCTGAACCTTCCTGGTATCGCTCATGCCTTTGTGACGAATTCATGAGTTCTTCATGCAATATCTCAATTAGAAGAAAGTACAAATAATAAAACGCTTGAACTAGTGGCAGCCACTCGTGAACGAACTAATGAGCTAACTTAGTCTTTAATTGAACGTTCTTCCTCTTGGTTATCTAGGTAAGCTCAATCTTTGTTCCGGGTCGGTAATTTGACGATCGATCAGCATGTACTGATATTTTTGTTGGGTTACTTATTTTTTCAACTAGTAATTCTCGGAATAGAATGGCTCAGCGACCTCATAAAGTCTATTTGATCAGAGCGGATGACTTTGTCCTCGAAGACTGGCCAAGAAATTACATTCATCGTATATACGACTTTGTCCTCGAAGACTGGCCAAATTGATATTTTATCACCGGTGACAAAGGCGACGGAAAATTTTCACGCAGCCTCAAGCAACCATGAACAGTGCAGTAGCTGAACGACTGCACCGCTTTATTTGGATTGCTTTTTTGTTCGGGACGATGCCGTACGTGCCGGTGAAGACAACAGTCACAAGTGCGCGAGCTCAAGCCATCCTCGTCCGTATCGGCGTCTATGGGCGATACCAGCGGCTTAAAGTGCACGCCAACGAACTTCAACGTGAGTGTGTTTCTGAGCCTATTTGATTTAGAATATGAATCATCATTTACAATGGATCAATCTTAGGTATTGAGCTATGATATATCAAAAGAGTTAACTTTAAATGTTACGTGAAATATCGATACCGGTATGCTCTCAATCACAATAGATACCCAGCAAGGATCCATCATAATAGCATTATAATAGCATGCCACCCCGCGTAGACTACATCAACTACATTGAATTCCACACACTTTGGAATGGGTTCCATCCATATACCTCCTGGCAGACATAAACGCAAAACGCACAACACAAGAAAACAGTTCCTCCAACCACATAGGAAGACAATTACACTCACTAATATCCCAACGCATATGTACTTACATAGGACCCTACTTTCCAAAACTCATCACCCACAATAGCACAACATCACATGACAGAGGCCTACACAACAATAAAGCATTCCACAACATACACCTACGGCCCGGACCCATTACCCCGTCAGACCACATTTTCATTATATAGCCACCAAATCTGCAAATCCCATACAAATTCCCATCCGTCCTTGTAGATCCTTCCATAGAGCAAACTGGACACTATACAAACAAACATCATCACAACACACAACACCCACACAGCCTAATCCTACACTAGAAGAAATAGACACGCACTGAAAAACACACCGCATAATTTCCGGCATCAAACACACCCACGAAACGTACATTATATACTCATTCAAACCCAATACTAAGCTTTTCTTCAATACATTCACACCCACGGTCCTTCGTTAATGCTCAACAGACAACTCGTCACCCATAAATGTCTTCCGGACACATCACAACCCTCCAAATCAAACACCTACCCAAAAACATCATTCACTATCTACTATATTCAATCATGCCATTTCCGCTGGATATTTCCCTGATTTACTAAAGCACGCAATCATGATCTTCCTCCCCAAACCCAACACTTCTCAACACCAAGTCCAAAACTACAGACCCATCTCACTACTAAACATTCCCGGGAAGCTTTAAGACAAAATACTCAACAATTTATTGCATTTATTTATTTTTTTTAGATAAAATACTCAACAATAGATTATGTGAACACCTTTCGATTCACAACATACATAACAGAGGACAACACGGTTTTAGGGAACACAGAGGGACACACACAGCACTAGCCACATTCCATGAAACACTAGCCACACACTTAGCACAAAGACACAAAACTTATATAGTTCTCCGTGATGTGAGCAAAGCCTTTGACAAGATTCGGCACACCGGATTACAATACAAGATCATCCAACGCAACCTTCACTCCTCCTTCTCCAAAACACTATCAGCCTACCATACAGACAGAACAGCATCCAATAGAATAAGAAATCACATAGGTCTCCACTACAACTTTACACAAGTGTCCCCAAGGGGCTTGTTTTTCCCCAATATTCTACAGCTTCTACACCCACGACCTCCCACTACCACTACCCAACACAGACTACATAGCTTCTGCAGATGACATAACACAAATAACCACAGGACATTATCCACACAACTACGCAGCAGTGCAAACACAACACACCATACGAAAGGGGCCGGATTATCAAATATTCGGAACTTTTTGTGCTTACGCACAAAAAGTTACGTGTTGCATAAGTACACCCTAATTGGGGCACTATCAAAACGCGCGTACGCAAGGCTTATCTGAAAAGATATTATCAAAACCATCGGGCCATCCAGTCCAAAACCATCAATGTGCTTTGGACTTGTTTTCATACAGTGAACTTCGAAGCCTTCGCTGGTATCAAGTGCTAGTCGATAATGCTCCTTGTTGGCCCAGAAAAGCCGTTCTAAAATAGTTGTGAACTCTTTATAGTAATGAAAGTGAGTTAATTTCTCTCCTGTGTTATGTTTGAGGCCAGCTTTGTTTCAATTGTGGAGCCAAAAAAAAACGACGACCAAATTCAGTAACAAAGAAGTCCTAGCGCTAATAACTGCAGCTGTGGACAGGCAAGGTATTTTATTGGTAAATTCGATGAAAATGTTACCGCGAAAACAAAAGCAGTACAGTAGCAAGCTGTTACTGTTAGTGTCAATGTTGTAGCATTAGTGAACAGAAATGTAACTGTAGTTAAAAAAAAATGTGTGCCCTAGGAATACAAAAGGAATACAAATTAACTTCTCGCATAAACTCGGTTGAAAAATTTTTCCCCAAAAGCACCGTTTAGCACGATCACCTATTTTAATCATGTCAAATTATTGACGAAATTTTATTACAATTCACCGTGTTGCTAGTAAATCAATAGTTTCATATTGCTTTAGCAGACACTCAAAACTTGTGCGCAACTCCACTTACGACACCTCCGAGCAGGCGTAAAGCTATGCATAACTTCTTGTACGTAGCTCCCGACCCAAATTTTTTGATAATAACACAATTATTGTTACGTCTTCATAGCAGCACTTACGCAACAAGTAAGTCGCTACGCGTACTTAGCAGCGATATTTTGATAATCTGGTCCCAGATCAACACCTACGAAAATAAATGTCTCATAAGGAGAAATACAAATTAATTTAAAATTATATCCATCATTATGTGAAACACTTCCGATTTCTTCATAGACAACATCCACTATCCATACACGAACAAAGGAACAGTTTTAGGTTTACACTACACTACACACTGCTTCCGCTCCCAAGTGGCGAGTAGGAAAATAATGGCCCTCACCAATCTATACAAAATACACTGATCTTAACTCTTACGACCCAGTATATAACGCACTTTATACCTTTCCTTTGTCAGATCATCCCTCATTTACCCCCCGATACCGCTACACACCCTATCAAAATCAGCCATTTCCAAACTGCAGACAGTACAAAACAAAGCCCTCCGATTTATCACAAACACACACTCGTCCGACTTCACATCCTCCCAAACATTACACAAACAATGCGTAATTTCTACAATGAACACAGTCCTGCATCAAACCGCACGCAAAACTTGGTCCACCATCAAAATATGTGATCCCCAGCTCTTCAATCAACTCATATTACCCCCTGGCGCCATAGCAAACAGCACCAGTTATTCACAAATTCCAAATTACACGCGATAGATCCCCACCTCCCCCTGTACAATTAACTACACAGCGGACCATGCCACACCCGGGCCGCAGTTATTCCCATCACGTTTCGGAGCGGCTGGTCCTATAACAACTCACACCATCCTATACACAGCTAAGCTGACGGACTGACGCAACTCACCGAGGGTGACACACATTAAAGACGAGACCGATGAACTTCTGACAACCCAGCAATAAACCTGACAAAATCCTCCCTATGCGTCTCGAGCGACTCACCATCCTCATCCTCACCATCACCGACGTTATCACCTCCATCGTCATCATATCATCCCTCAAGTTAAAAAAGACCGAAACCGCATGTAAATATTAAAAGACCGCATCATTTTTTCGTTTAACTGCGCCCCAAGTGTAAATAATGTACTAAATGAAGAAGAACCACCACCTCATCACCCACCTGCTTACACTATCCAAGCCCTGACGGGTTCCCCCTCCCTCCAACCCCAAACAGACCCCAATCACCTACAACCCACCCAATCATGCGCAATGCGCTCTTCTACTATCCTTTCAATTTCGCCTTCTTCTTTCTGGCCACCCTGTGCCACCAAGTCTTGTTCCCTTTCACTCTTTCTTAGTGGCACCGCAACAAAAAGAAAAATCAATAACTTTCATCATGAAATTTTACAGATTGTAACAAGAAAATTATGATAACTGAGTATATATTAACAGAAATGAAACGCTTGTTCTGTGAGAAAATTTTATTCGAAAAAATCATAGTTACTGATATCGTCAGTATGTGAGTAATTATCGAATTATGGCGAAAATAGAATAATAATTTTTTACTCGCGCTTACGTAGGATGCCAACTTATCTTTATTTACAAGTGACTTGTATTCGAATGAAGACTTATGCTTTTGGTGGAAGCAAAGCTTAAACAGCAAACTTAATGCGTGCAGGATTGAAGCTCCGCTGCTCTTCTTGGACGACAATGTACTTCATTCTGGTGCAAGGAGCCACAGCCGCTGCATACACCGCACTTGGACTGCAAGGTTCAGTTGTCTATTTGATGTTATATAAGTACTTATTGTCATTAGTCATCATAAAATCGCAAGTTTACCAATAATTTAAAGTAAAGAACACGCCGAGTATGTTCCCCGTATCGTCATTTAATACCAAATAATTTCGCCATATCGTTCAATGACGATATAGCGAATTTACTTCGGGTTTTCTTTGCCTTCAAATTCTTGTTTTATTAGAGTTGCACATTCTCAACTTTGGATAATCAGGATGGTTGTGCCCAGGAGGTCTACATGGTTAAAAATTCTTGAGATAAAAGTAACTATAACAAAGGTGTTGATTCGAAAACGATTTAACAGAACGGTATTAACCAAGGCGGTATGCTCTTCAAGGTTAGAAGTAAGCAGAAAATTAGTTTAGTTTAGTAGAAGTAGTTTAGTAGTTTTTGCAAAAATTTACGAAAAAATTGTAAACATTTATATATAAAATGTGAAATTTTAAGAGAGATTTTTGGGTATACGCGCTTAAGGCAAGTTCATGAAATTGAGATGATTGACAACATAATTTTATAAAATAAATTAAACCTGCTGTTTTTTGGCCGCTGCGTCCACGAAGGCTTCAAAAAATCCATAAATCACAATGAAGAGGCTCGAAAGGAACATTTTTTGATTCGAACATAGACAGAACAATTCTAAATTCTGATCAAAGAAAGACTGATTTACGTTCAGGTCAATTTTCTGGAAGACTGATTGAGGAATTGAACTTACTAAAAAACAATCTTTGCCTCTGATTAATAAAAACACGAAAAACTGATTTAAAAATGTTTTTAAGCACGAATTACACTTCTACGTTGTACAGTATAATTGATTTCATTAACTTATTTCAACATCGTTCCTTTTATATATTGTGCATTTATAAAAGTTCAGAGATTAACTGTGTCCGAATTTTGCATTAGCTAATATTATTTACTTCGCTTCGGCTTGAACAATGCCATTTCGCTTAACTTCCACTTATGATTCGCGCTTGAAGCAAGAAAACTATTATTCATAACTAATGCTGTAAAGGACTTTCTTGTTGGCTAGTCCTTTGGGAACGTTTGCTGAACTATTCAAAGACGCGCCATCATGGCAGGGTAAAAAACGAGTATTCCATGATGTACGGTTCCTAGAAAGAAAATTACAAGAAAATACATAAGACAAATGTACAAAGAATGATTCATGCTACATACAAGAAATGACAATATATGAACCAAGATAAATCAATAAATATGAATCGGTATAGTCAATAATTCAAGTAATGAACAAATATAACTTACCGAATAGCTTGCGTACCTCGGGTACTATACAGGCATCTAGGGTCAACCACTGAATGCTCTGGCGCATCAGAAACAAACTACGTCTAGACTAATTCTAGATCTGCGAATTCCAGAGAAATGGAAAATGGCGGCTACAAATGCACTTCCAGCTAGGCTTGCTGGCAATATTGCGAATTATTCTTAATCGAAGGGAATTAAATTTTTTGGCTGCGCAGCTGATAAGATAATATTGCTTTACACGAGTCTTCTCGTATTCGGCGAACAAAACTGAAATTTACTCTATGGCAATAATTATTGGCTTGTATGTGGGAGAGTATATAATTATATCATTATTCCTATTTAGAAATCTTTGTTTACACGTTTCCTGATCATCTTTTTGTTCACTAGTGCAGTCAAAGCCAACTCAGCTAATTTTAAAATTTCGTGATTTTCTCCAAGTTCATATACTTTTTACTTGCATGAACAATAAAGCTTTTATTAATATAATATATCAATAAGCAAAATGAATGAAATGAATGAATGAATGAATGAAATGAATAAACCGTTTGCTCCAGGTGCATTGATTGTATCAACGATAACCGTGGCAAAATCCCGGAACCTGCAAAATCTGCTGGACATGATCCTTCTGTTTCCTGATATGGAGGCTACCACCGGCCAGCTGTCGTCGCCCAGTCCTCGTGAGAAAAGCGAATTTAAGTGGAAATTAGCACTTTCTCTGAACAATATAATATGGGTCATAATGATCTCATTGATCCTGTCATCGATACCTGCTGTGATCTACATCGGAGGCGTTACATTTTTCACTTGTTTTGTGAGTCTTAGTTTAGTTGTCATAGGATACGCAAATTCAATTATTTGGATGAAGATTGAATCTTGAAATTCTCTACAGCGCATTTTTATTTCAACGAATTCTGATAATAGTTTAATTTATTTTTTCTAAGCATCAACTTTAATGGCGTCGAGACACCCGAATAGAAATAAAATTAGTTCAGATTTTAATATCATATATTGTATTTGTTAAGGATTGGAATTTAGTTTCGCGAGCTTAGGCACAAGTTTGACTGCCCACGAATTTCAAATTCAAGAAGCTCGTTCGGAGTTTCCGACGTTCCTGTACATGATGCTAGGGAGCAGCATCGGGGACCGCATGGCGCGCTACAACGCCGTGCTGGAAGAAGCTCTGCCTCATGCTGATGTCATCACCCTCAACGACCTGCATCACTATTACGTCATGATCAGGTCACTAAACAGCAAAAATATAATTAGAGAATTTTTTTGTAAGCGAAAACTCTTAATGTAGACAAGTCATCTGGGTATCATGAAATTAGGACCTGCGAACTAATCTTGCAGATAATCCTCAAAATAAGGTTAATTTTTTTCACTAGCACGTGAAAACTTCCTATTAGTGAATATTATGATAATATCAGAACGACGTCTCGAACAGGTTATAAAATCGTGTGACTTGAAACCTGTGCGGTTGGAACTGTTCTGTAGCTGCACGTGAATAAGAGATGAACAGAGGATTTATTAGAGTACGGAATAAGAAAAACGCATACAAGCCATACGAGGGAAAGTATATTGATTTAATTCAACGAGTGTTAAACTAAATGTTTACTGAAATTGGTTTAGTGCCTAATTTTCTCTGCCTTCATTTCTTGCCTGAAATAGGCACAAATGAATTATTACAAAGAAATGCAAGATATTTCCTATTTGCCATTATTGCTTCAGTCGTACACACATAAGAAGGGAGTAACACATCTAGACTTGATACACTATGGTAATCACCAGAGCTGGGCAGCGCTACTTTGAAAAGTAGCGGCCGCTGCCGCTACCGCTACATGCTCTAAATGTAGCGGGCGCTACCGCTACCGCTACACCCACTAGATTGTAGCGAGCGCTACCGCTACCGCTACAGTAAAATGTAGCGCCGCTACATTAGCCCTGTCTCTTATANCCAATAAAGGCAGGGTAGGTTGACTCGAACCAAAGCAAGTAAAGACGCAAGGGTCATCGTCAACCATGCCTAGAAATGGGTTGTTCACAGGAGAACTGCTGGGTAACGACTAGTCTAAGGTCCGGTCTATCACTCTTGTCGAGTGTTTACAACTGATGCCTTCTAGAATTTAATTTACAACCATACACATTTATTGCAGGTAATAAAGGAACAGAAAATTAATTGCAAATTAAAATTTTAAAATTAATTAAAATTTAATTAAAAATTAAAATTTTAAAATTAAATAAAATTTAATTAAAAATTAGAATTTTAAAATTAAATTAAAAAATTATAATTTCCTCAATAAATGGACAAAAAATTATATGCCTGATATAATCAGACCAATACCGGTTATTTCAGATAATTACTGAACTATTAAGATGATGCTTAGTAGAGGATAGATGTCACTAAATCTTCACTCTCAAGTTAAGATCGGGGAATATTGCTCCTGTGGTTGTGAACGGGTGCAGAATAAGACATTTTAATCTTAGGAAGCCTATTCGAATTTTTTGTTCGCTTTCGCAAGACCATTTCAGGAGGGAGTTAAAATTTATTTATATTGCTGTTGTAGATTTTATTCAATGCAGTTAAGTTATTAAGAAAGGCAAGTGTGTCTCGGGTTTTGCTAATTCAAGACAACTTAAAATTTGTAAATAAAACTTGAATTTAAGGTAATTGTGCAGTGAAGATTTTACACCATGAAAATTACAAGAAGGAAATAAATTTCGCAGAGAACATCTGGAAAATGTAACAGGAAAAAATGTAACTTTATTACCATGACTACTTGCAGTACATAAATCAAATCAGAAATCGTTCAATCAACATGACTTCTAACAGCTACCTAAATTGATGCATCCATGTAATAAAAACGAACATGCATTTTGACCTAAATTTGCAATTCTCTATAGAAAGGAATCATAATTATGAAACGACCTAAACAACCTAGTAAATCTGAATCTGTAATGTTTGCCTTGAACTCGATTGGATTATAAGGAGGTTCTGAGCGTAACGCCGGAATAATACGTCCAAGTTCCCAAACCAAGAACAACACAACAGATTATGGTGGAGACCTTGTTTATTCATAATTATTATTTAACTTTCTGTTAATATTTATACATAATCCTGCTATTCGATCAAGTCGAACTTAAATGAACGATTAATAGTAAGCTCTTATGACACCATTTTAGAGAATAGTTTTTGATTTCTTCAAGTGTGCGATTATACAAAACAAATTGCATGAAATGTAGTCAATGACATATTTTTTTCTAGTCGGAAAATAAACATTGATTTAATATCATATTAATTAATGAATTATGTTCGACTCATGTCTCCAGGTGATGGCGACACAGGAGGTTTTGCAGCTGCCCCTTGTCTCAAGGAAGAATCAGCTGCTGAGGTTTGTGATTTAATTTATGTTATTTAATTTTTTTATTTGTATTTAATTTATGCTTCCGATATATTTTCATCATGGATTTCAATTTTTCTGATAGAAATTTAATTTGAAAACATGACCATAAAGTTATTCGATAGGAAAGTTTAATCTAAATTCAACATGTGTGTTGAAATGACTCCCTTCATTATCGAAGTATGCAACTAACCTTGAATAATACCGAGAAAATTTATTAATATTCATAATAACGCTCGATATAACGAGGTTATCATGAAAAATTTTCCCCCTTCGTCGCTGTTATTGTTGATAAGTTTTTAAATAATTAATGATGGAAATCGAAGTGAAATGAGATGAAAAATGAATGCTACACGAGTCTAGGTTAAATTACGATTTATGAATAAATTCATATGTTTTAGCAACAGATTCGGGCCGTGTGGGATATAGGCAAGAATACTATAATTGGTATTTTAAAATTAAATGATATACTAGTCTTCATGCGACGCATATCATTGACCATCAAATTTTTTCAAAGGTTAATTCAAAGGCTAATTATTTTGAATTCCAATTATTTTAATTGGAATTTAAAGGTTAATTATTTCCCGATGAATTCGGAAGAATGGTAGATTTATAATTTACAATTTGCGTCAATGGTGGTGATAAAAAACGTCGAAATCGTAAAAATATCAGCAATTTCCGGATTATCATACAAATAATGCTTTGGATTACGTGTAAATGAAAGTATCTCTCGCAATTCATGCATTGGTCTTTTCGATTAAATTTATTGGTTACCAGCATTTAAATTATTTAGTTTAAATTGCAAGTTACAATTTTTAAGAATTTTTAACACATTGGCTTTGTATGTGTTATAATAGAATTAACATATTTTAATCTTTGGCTAACTTTAAAAATATATTTCAGGTCAACAAATTCATCATGACGACCACGATAAATTTTGACATGACCGACGGCAGAATGATTATTTTCAACGTGCCCGGTGGCTTCTTGGTAAGCATCGGTCGTGATAATTTTGAATCACAAAACTAAGAAACTGTTCACGATCAACGCAGGAATAAAATTTAAATTGTAATCTGATGAAATTTATAAAATTAGCTCATGACAGAAAAATATTTTCCTGTATTTTCGTTTTCTTGGTAAGTTATGCGATGAACTTGAAACTGAATTAAACTAAATTAGAACTTGATACTGAATTTACTGAATCCATTTCACTAGCTCTAAAGTATATTCACATAGTTCGATAACACCCAAACACAGATCCGAGATCATTATTTTTTTAGGGTTAAACTACCTTAAGGTCTGGTTTCATTGAAAAAATTAAAAAAATGTACAAAACATCAATTGAAAATCCAAGAATATACGAGCAGGACAAGAACAGCACAGAAATATTGAGTGAGTTATCATGACGACTCAACAGAAATTTATTTCGCTGAGCAAAATAACATAACGCATGAAATATTTCGCTGACCAAAATAACATAACGCATGAAATATTTCGCTGAGCAAAATAACATAACGCATGAAATATTTCGCTGAGCAAAATAACATAACGCACGAAATATTTCGCTGAGCAAAATTACATAACGCAAGACTCACCAGCATTGAGAGGATAGCCCAGCCATTGCTAAGAAGGTAGTATTTTTGCTTATTTAGTTTTATTCTTGTTGAGGGCCAGCAGTGAGTTCTAAAAATTATATTGATCAGTGATAGTTACTAATAAACGAAACTTTCAAGTGATTCAAGAATAAAAAAAACGAAGTTTCTCGTTATAATTTCAAAATATACATAGCAGTATTGAACATCTGATAATCAATTCGATTCTAAAAATTTATAAAGTACGAGCTTCACTCAATTCCAAACAGTACCATCATTATTCTAGCCAAGAACACACTTAAAAATGAATTTGTTTATCAGTTTATAACCGTTCCGCCATGAAGTTTCATCCGTAAAAAATTCTGACCAGTCTTCTTTCTTTCAGGACGCGCAGTTCCTGTTCACAGTCGTGACGGTAATGTTGCAGCTCTACGAAACATAATAGGAAAAAATGATTTTTGATAATTGAACAGTACAATTTATATTAAATTGGGTGGAGAAGTTATTCTCAAAGAAACGAAAAACAATTAAAACACCATCAAATAAAACTGGACGGGAAAATGATTTCAATTTTTAAATTAAAACAGAAAAAATTCCGAATCCACACACCCACAATAAAGGATTTAATGTCATGTATAGGTGATATGGAGTGGTAAATTCTATTGATTGCTATTAATAAGATATGTGTAATTGAAACAGAACAAAAACTTGTTGACTGTTAAAAATACGAAGCATTTATCAAAATTAACAGTAAGATATGCACGGTAATATGTAAGTTAGCAATTAGGAATTATAGAACCTGAAATTGATACCGTACGTTACGAGTAGACCTTAAGAGTTCTGAATGTTTCTGTTCACTTAGGATTATACCAATGTTTAACTTGATTAACAAAAACTCTGTGATTCAACTTTTGCAACAACATACCGAGTTATTACTAGAATAATTTATCGAAATTTGCCAATATTGGACAATGTTCACTCAGTGTTGGCTCCTCCAATGCGGCGATTTCTAACTACGTTGTTAGTCCATGAACTGATATCTAGTCTGTTATCTGGACAAGAAAAATCTGTTATTCGAGACCAACATATCCAGAAGCGGCATGTGGCCCTATTAATGAACAGCCTCCATATATATTCCAACGAAATGTTTTTTGTATTCGATGCTAAACACTATTCATTTCAAATCCGTTATCAGCGTTTCAGATAAAAAAACTATATTTATCCTTAATATTACAGAAGGAATGTTAATTAAAAAAGTAAGAATGGACGTACTGGTCAAGACGTAATGGTCTGAAGCAAGGACACAGCTTGTTCCAACATATCTGGACGAAAGAGTTTAGCTCTGCAAAAGGGGCGTACTAGTGATAAGTTCGCTCTATCTTGACGAAAGTGCGTCATTATTTGAACAACGATCCATTTCTTTTTCTAATCACTTCACACGCTAATGCACTTAAAGTGTTGAGGGTGTTGTACGAAAATTTTAGAAGTTCAATTCTACAATTTTTTCAAGAATAGAGAAAATTAGAAGAATTTCTTCAATTCCTTGTTTCTGTTTTTTTTTGTGAAATAATGTTTCAATTGAATACTACATGAATTTGAAAGTTTCAAACAACATTATTTCTATCATCTTAATTAGTACCTCAAGAATTCAATTCTAGTCTTGTGGATCAACATTCAAAATCAAATTTTAAGGAAGAAATATTGAAAAGCCAACACCTTGAATTAACACCTAATTAGAAGTTGAAAGTGAGCTAGAATCTTTTCATAACATCTGTCAGATGGATCTGTTAACTGACTAGTTGATGTAGTGCAAATGCCATTAGGAATTAACTACGGCGTTATTAAGTTGGCGTATGTACTTGCTTCCCGTTTACTCAAGATTGTGGTCTGAAAATTTAGCAACACGAGTTGATATATTGCCATCCATCGCCCATAGCTCACGCACATCCTTGAATGCATCTTTTATTGCTATTTGATCTTTTATTGCTATGCGGCCTTGAATTTAAAGAGGTTCCAGACGAATGCTATGTCAGATTTATCTCTCTGTTAGCTTACCTTGTAATTTCTCGGCCTGCATTGAAACCTCATGTATGAGGAATAAGGTAAAATTAATGCCTTTGATTCAATAATTAAAATCATGGAACGAACAATTTGACATCAAATCGCATAGAGAAACGAGACTAACAGATCGCATGAAGGTAAATTCGGCACATTCCGTTAGAAATATCGAGCATGATGCTTGATTTTCATCGCGAGTACCAGTTCGGCTGGCATCCTTGCGGCGAAGAGCAAGTTGAGCTTTCTCCAACCGTCAAAACCAAGGTGGGTTCAGCTACAAATCGTGTCCCGACGAACATCAATTAATTATGATTCTGATAATTAATTAATGATGCACCACTTCTTCTAATTTCGTTGTCTGCGCACGGACATTGAGTTATAAGAATTTTAAGTTATGATAGAATTAACATTTGCTCATTGATTCTTAATTAACCCTCTTCCGACTGACATGAGTAACCGGAGCAATATTGTCACAAGCCTACTTCCTGAAAAGGATACGTTCTAGTGAGCGCAAAATGACTTGCACTGATGGTTGCCGCCACGTACGACTTTAAAATGTTCTCTTCTGCGTACAAATGTCCTCAGGTTGCCATTCTCAATAGTTTACGTATAATTTAAGTTGAAGGTTATGTTCCCGGAGAGTGACATTCGGCGGTAAGGGGTTAAGCTAGGGGAAAAATAAGAAGCGAGGAAATATGAATATTGTAACAACTAACTGACTAACATATGGAATATCATTCGGCGCAATCAAATGATTCAGTGAACAATCTTTCATTATAGCACAAGTAGTAGATTGGCACTTGGGCTGGATACGTTGGCGCTGGAACATTATTGCCGCCATTCAATTGGGGAACCATGCACTTCACACTTCAGCCACGCCAAATTGGAATTCATCTACAATCGTTTACAGCGTTCAACGCACCAGAATCCATAATCTATCCAACAGATATATTATTGATCTGCCAATCTCTCTCCTCTCGTATTGCTTTCAAGTTTTTCTGTTGGTCTGTAAACAAAGGTTGATATAATATGAGTGGTTGAGCGGATTATGGGAATATAATATGAGTGGTTGATCGGTATTTCTTTTTTGACTAGAGGTTAAGTGTTATGCTTACTGAGAGTGCAACATAACAGGAATACCAGAAATTTTCTAACATCGATCACGTGAAAAAGATCGCAAGTGATTCTCGATGATAATTCAATGAAAACTCGTTCCTGAGATTTCAACGATTGATCAAGAATTTAAAAACAAAGAAAATGACAGTAAATTCATCATATCTTCGGGTGTTATTTGCTTTAAAATTATTGGTAATCATGAAATACAAGCAGAAGATTGATATATGTATTTAAGCTATTGAGGGTTCCAGATTCAATAAATTGGAGTGCATTTATTGTGTCAGGAAACGAAAATGAATTTTGGTAATTAATGCCAATTACAAATAGCCTGCACGCTCTTAGATTAGAAGAAAAATGAAAGTAATGCCACGTGCTATTCAATAGCAAGCCCCATGCATATTTTATGCTGGCATCTTCAAATGGAATAATCCAGTCGGATCATTAAAATCTGCTTGTTTGTGCGCGATAACGCAACAGAATTACCCTGAATTATTTTTAACTCGGCTGTTCTAACCTTGAATATGAGGATTTCAGGCTACAGGAACACTATCTACACTATCAACTGAATTGGGGGCACTACGAAGGCGCAGCACGTGCTTTTCGACAAAATAGTTTGAAATTGAATGCTATTGATGGATCGATGCCATCTCTTGCATTTAAGCTCATGAGAGTAAAAACCTGTGGTCAGTGTAATGAAAGCTGCCAGAGAGGCTGTAGCATTGAACTTCGTCTCTTTAAATTAGAAGCTGAACGAGCCGTTGAACACTGTTTTACTTTTATGAAAATCGATTTAATTATATAAATTATACCCACCGCTCATCAAACATAATGCAGGGATGTAATTCTGTTGCTTATATGTGTACATAGTACAAATTGATATGCAAGATTTCACTGGTTGTCTTTTTTCAACTGAAACGCTTTAGCATTACTGAGCTCTGGGTAGAAAAGTTCCACCTATTTCCATCTAGAAGATTATTATGCCCTGATGACAAGGGTTGATTGAGTTTAGCAGAGTGATCTCGTCACATGTGAGCGTGGTTATAAAGTCATTAAAAGCTTCTTTTAATTATTATTCTTAACAATTATGATATGATGTTACCCATTGATGTTTAACAAAATACAAAGCAGTACAAATTTCCAAACCCAGGTTGGAAAAATTGCGTAGTGCTAAGAAGAAAAAATTTTCCAGAGAGGCCCTCAAACATGAATAGCGCAATAGCTGCGCGAATGCAGCGCTTGCTTTGGATCGCTCTGATCCTTGGAACGATGCCTTTCGTTCCGTCAAAAAACAAAATTTCAAGTACTCGAGCTCAGGACATCTTGATGCGAAACGGGGTCAGCGGGCGATACAAACGGCTCAAATTACCTTCAAATGACTTATACCGTAAGTATCAATCAATTCGTAAGCAAGGTCATATTTTTTGTGAGTGCATCTACCCATAAATTGACAGGGGAATTAAAATTGAATCAGATGGTCATGCATTTTTAAATCCTCAATTGAGGCTAATGTTGTAAACCATTGGAATAAGAATGAAGATGGAATTCAAAATATTCCCTTATAATACCATAGATTGAAAGTAAGAAAACTAAACTGTTAAAAGAAAATATTTAATTACAAGACCGAAGAAATTATTTCTGTAGAGAGAACAACACTACGCGTTTTCGCAGCATGTTGACTGCGGAGCTGTCCCTAATTAAATTCAGGGTTGGTGATTTTTTTTATTTTTTTTTTAAATCAAAAAAATCAAAAATCAATGATTTTTTTTATTTTCTCATGATTTTTTTGATTTATTTGATTTTTTTTATTTTTTCAGCTTTTTTGTCTTTTTGAAGTGTTATTTTTTCTGTTGCAATTAGCCTACTAACAATAACAGTATATGGATCATAATGGATGGCTAAAAAGGGCACTTATTGCCTTCAATAATGCCATTAATGGCCAGCAGGCCAAGGCAGTGTTTCCCACTTAGGGATTTTTGGGTAAACAATTATTGATAAGTCTATTCATTAGCTTTGTAAAGTTTGTATGGAGCAAGGTAATGAGCTAAATATTGACCATTTAACTGGTTTCAATATACAAAAACACTTCAGGAATGCAGATCTTCTAATCTAAACATTGAAGAGTCACATAACAGATAGGTAGCTGATTGCACAGTGCACAGCACTATCAATAGATCTACTAGTTTTATGTCCTATAAATCTACCAGACTCTACCCTCTATACACACCGACTAGTAGTGACTGAATGACTGACTGCACTGTTCCCATTTAATTCAGACCAATAGACCGATACTAAACATAAACTAAACGATAACCAAACAAACCTCAAAAGACTTAAAACGAGACTTAAGTTATGAGAAAAGCTAACACTGTTTGAAATAAACATGCGCACAATTCAAATATTTTATATCCATTCACTGCATTTAATTATTTTATATATAGTCTTATAATTGTAATTGTTTTGTTTCTAGTTTTAAATTCATTTATATACCAATTTGTCATTCATATTACATTTATACTAAACCATGAATAACAATACCTCAATATAAATTAAAGACTGCCACTCAATGTATTTAAATATAGGAAAAAATCAAAAAAATCGAAAAAATAAAAAAATCATGATTTTTTATAAAAAAATCAAGTGATTTAATCACATGATTTAATCATTTTGATTTTATCATTGCCAACCCTGATTAAATTGTATCATATTTATCTTGAAACACTGTGAAAAGACTGCATCAAACTAACTTACAATCAGTATAACATGATGCAAAAGTTTAAATTAAATCCTGCAGTATTATTAGCGATATTATAAATTTCTTCTACGGTATTACTCCCTTTATCGAATAACTTTTCACCATCTGTAACTACTTACGATTGGCGAGCATATAACATTAATGGAGCTTACACGCGTGCAGGAATCAAGCTCCGCTGCTCAGTTTGGACTGCTATTTACTTTGTTCTGATGCAAGCATTAGCAGCTGCGTTGTACGTCTTACTTTACGTCACAGGTACGATGACCTTATCGAGTTGTTCGTTGTGAGTCTTCAGTCGATTTTCTGATTGGTAATGCATTAAATTTTCTATTACGAATACTCGGAACCGTTTAATGCGGATACTATTTAGAGATATTGATTTGATTGTGCGAAAGTAGATAAAAGTAGATTAAAAATTAATTCCGGTGCAATAGGATTGGAGTTGATTTATGACCAATGTAATTTGGGAAATTTTGTTGCCATGAGGAAGCCCTTTATGGATCACAACAAACAAGCACACTTATAAAATTATTTAAATAAATGTTAAATCCACGGGATAATTTAACTTTAATTTTGTGCTTTCCGACGTTGGGTTAATAATAAGCGTTAATAATGGCAAATGGAGATAATAACAGAATAGTTTCCTGTAGTATAAAAAATCTACTTGCAATGAAACTGATATTTCAGTATCTTGCATCTAATTGTGCCTTATGGGAAAAATAAAATTTTAAAACGGAGTTAAAATACCTTATGGTCTATAGGTGCTCTGTTCACATATACCAAGATTTTAATTAAAATAAAATTGCCTAAATATTTTTCAGGAAATCTTCACTCACGCAACAAGGCTCGAAGTTATTTTATTCCGCTAATTTTGAGTTTGTACATAGGTGAGTGAATGATATACTTTCGTAGAAAGAAGTTATCAGGTAAAACTTTCATGTTCATTAGGGTTCATATTAGGGTTCGATATTCCATACTCAAGTTAGATATCACTTCTCAAACTTTCGCACAATCAACAGTGTTGCATCAAACTTAAATAACTTGATCTCCGCGAAAAAATAACGAACATTTTCATGGGCCTTTTCATTTTGTAATTTTTAGAACGAAAAATTCGTGATTCACGAGACTTTAAAAAACTAATAACTTGGGATAAAACACTGAGATTTTATAAATGATTGCTTAACGACCGCAAAATATAAAAATTTAATTTCTCCCAGGTTCAGTAATTACGTCGACGATAGCCGTAGTGAACCTGAAGAAGCTGCAAAGTCTGCTCGACATGATACTTTTGTTTCCGGTCCTGATGACAGCGTCCGACCAATCGTCATCTGCAAGTCTAAAAAATATCCGTGAAATGAAATGGAATTACACGCTCTCTCTTTATCGTCTTGCGTGGGTTAATTTGATAGCCTTGACCCTGTCTGCTATTCCTGCAATGGTCTACATCGGAAAAACAACAATTCTCACGGCTATAGTGAGTATTGAAGATTACCCAATAGGTTACATGGAGTTTACGTAGCAATTACAACAACCCTAGAAAATCAATGACAATAGCAGTTTTTCCCACGTGAGTTTTTAGTTAATAAAATGAATGATGCTGTTAAAGATTTAATTATTAAGAATGCTATCAAGTTCATATATATCATCATCATCACTTGTGGAGTCATCACTAGTAGTGTGAATTATCTGATCCAAATCAGTCTAATAACTCTATGTTATAACAAATTTATCTCGTAACAGATGCAAGAGTTTCGTTCGGAGTTTCCGACGTTCCTGTACATGATGCTAGGGAGCAGCATCGGGGACCGCATGGCGCGCTACAACGCCGTGCTGGAAGAAGCTCTGCCTCATGCTGATGTCATCACCCTCAACGACCTACATCACTACTACGTCATGATCAGGTCACTTAATAACTAAAATAATAAAGGCTAGGAAATGCTCGAATTAGATCAATAAAGTTCAGCAAAGCAGTGAGAACCAGAAAAATGAAATGATATATATAGATAGCTTTGGCACTGATAGAACTTCAAGAAGCAAAATGCAGTAACGTGACATGTATCAGGATACTATACCGAAATTACATGTCCTGAATATCAATATTGGCTACAATCCCTAATAAATTCGGGGTATGCTTCAGCCTCCGCCCCAGAGTTGCTATGTTCTCATTAGAGTTAATCTGGGTCTGGTTGGCCACCTGATCGCAATCAGCGACTAGTCAGAACCTCCTTGCCGACTTTACAGTCTCCTGAGAGTAGTGCAAGAGTTGGCAGAATAAGTACCAGGCGCTTGTAGCTGTCTGATTCGGGGACCGTGATGTAGATTAAAAAGCGGACAAAGAGAAGCTGATTTACGTTCGGTCCGAGTCCTAGGTGGTTTCTAATTCAGGGTCGCCGCCAACTCAAAATTTGATAGGGATGCAAGAGATATTCCTGTTCTAATTGTGAAAATTTTCAACAGGAAGCAAGAAGAGGTGGCACAAGAGATGTTCAAGGCATCGCTGGGAGTTTGTTACATGAAAAGACAGATGGGGAGCATCTTTGGTCTCTCAAACATTCTAATGTTTGCTGAAGAGAACACCATAAGTTGGTCTAGAACGTCCTTGATGGTGCCACTGCTGAGCAGTAATTGGCCATCTGGCCTTTACTATGCAGTGCGGGGACAAAAAATAACCAACCTGGTAAGTTTAAATTCCATTTAGGAGTATGAAATCATTAAATAATATCATTTGTTATAAAAAGGAACATGAAAATAAATTGATATTTTAAAATGATGGATTTTCCCGTTTCAAAGAAAGAAACGATTGCAACACACGGAATATTTTAGCGTCTAATTTAGTTTTAATAATGGTTAAAGGTGATGGCCCCCAGAGAAGTTCTGCAGCTCGCGACAAGTCTCAATGAAGACGTCGCTATGGAGGTCGGTGATCAGATGACGTGTAGTCTGCCTTAACTGTCGTGGCTGTTTTGGATATTTAAATTATATTATCACCGAAAACTCAAAATATATTGCAATGTATCTAATATTGTCTTACTCAAGAGTCTTCAGGTATTTGTAAAACAATATTACAGACTATCCCACTTGTAGTTGATCTGTACGAAATCAAAAATAGTCACTTTGGAGGATCAAATTAACAATGTCTTCAAATTAGGTGAAAACAAAAGTTAATTTGCAACCGTTATCGGTTAGTTATATTTTTCAGATTAGACTCAGCCTACCACCTGAAATTATTGAACTCTCTGAATAGGCGTAGGAATTATGTGGAGTTCCTTGTTCTTTTACGACAGTTGTAGTTATAACCGTCAGAAACGGCTGCACCCAAAGCCCTGAAATTACTACAGTCATTGATCCTGATCAGGCGTAAAATTACTGCATTCCAGAGTTTGGTTGATATTGCTTGTTTATATACGGCAGTGATCGGTCAATTGCCTAAGTAAGAACAACTTAATCCACATACCTGAGATTAATCAGGTGTAAGATTAGCATATTTTTCGAGTTGGTTGCAGTCAATGCCTAACGTTCATGTGCGGCAATTATCGGGTAATTACATAATTACGAAACGACGGAATCCACATGAGTTGCTGCGAAGTTGTAAAAATAACATATTTCTGGAGTTAGGGGGAGAGAAAATTTCATTTATTACAGTTATCGATTAACTGAGTAATTCAGAAAGAACAAAACCCACGTATTTAAAATGATTATTGAGATATTTCTCGCTTTGGTGGAAACCCAAATTCAGGTAGGAAAGTTATCCTTTAATTAACTGATTCAGGATTTACTAAACCTTAAACCTGACAATATTATTGCCACTGCGCTGGTTCAGAAATGACATAGGTATTTAATTAGTTTTGTGAGGACTCAACATCATTTCTGACAGAAATCGGTAAATTAAGTAATTAAGAAACAACTATACCTTTATACTAAAATAATACTCCTGCCTATGAGCGGGATCAAAAATAACGTGTTCTTATTGTTTAATGGTGATCCAACTTAAATTTGTGACAGTTATCAATAATTTAACGAAATTAGAACGTCGTGTTACCACGTGGTGGTAACACGGCTTCATTCAAGACAGTTAATAAACTAGTTAATTCTAGCACTTAGAAATATCATAGCAGTTATAGAAGTAATATGTTTTTCGAGTTTGGTTGAGCCCCTATGCCATTTCTGGCTGTTATCAGTAAATAATTGATTCAGAAGCGATTAAACCCACATATCTGAACTTATTACAGCCTCTGCGCAGGGGTAAAATTAACTTTTTGCTCAAGTTTGGTAGAGACAAAATTTCATTTGAGGTAGCTGATAAACGGGTAATAAACTGAACATAACTTAATTATAATTATCAAAGTTACTGCGCAGGTGGGAAATTAGAATATTTCTACTATTGTTGGATGAGCTACTTAATTCGTGCAAGCTATCGGTTGATTAAATGATTCAGAAACGACTTAAAACATAACTTCAATCATTCCAGCTGCTGCGCAGACATAATGCCAGCATATTTCTTGTCTTTTGTGGAGATCTAAACTGGTACGACTAGCTTACATAACTGAAATTTTGCAATTATGAAATTACCATGTTTCTTACCTTTGGTGGAGATCCTATTTCATTTGGTACAGTTGGCGATTAAAAACCTAATTTCGAAATGATTAAAACAGATACTTTTTTATTGCAAATTTTACAGCAGCTGAGCAATGGTGGAAAAAATATTCATCGTGTTTGCTTCGTTGTGTTCTATCTTTGTATGTGACAGTTATCGCTCAATCAAATGATTCAGAAACGACTAAACCTACATACCTGAAAATTTTACAGCCACTTTGCAAGCATAAATTTAACATACTCGTATTTATTGACTTTGATGGAGATCAAAATTCATTTGCTACAGGTACTTTTTAATTATCTAATACAGAAACAACTAAACAAACATACCTGAAATCATTAAGGCCACAGCGCAGTTGTAAAATAACTGAATTTCGAGTTTGGCGAAGATTCAACTTTAGTAATTTTTTTTTTCTTTTAATTACCCGAGTCAGAAGAAACTCAAACCATTTACCTAAAATCAGTACAGCCACTGGGAAAATTTAAAATTAACACATTTCGCGAGTTTGGTGTGAATACTTGCTTATTCGCGGTACTTTTCATTTAATTTCCTCATTCAGGTGCGACTAAACCCACATAACGAAAATAATTGCGTAGTAATTGTAAAATTTACATCTTTCTCTAGTTTAACAGTAATCCAAGTTTATTTCCGGCAGATATTCTTAATTTCTCAATTCAGAAACGACTAAACCCGCATACCTGAAATTATTATAGCCAGTGGGCATTTGAAAACTCAAAATACTCATATTAAGCGAGTTTGTAAGAGATCCTAGTTTATTTGCATCTGTTATCCGCTAATTACACAAAAAATTAAAAAACGACTAAACTTACTTATGCGAAATTAATACAGCCACTGCAAAATCGTAAAATTAACAATATTTTTTAGTTCCAGAAATTCAAGTTCATTTGCTGTTGGTATCGTTCAATACAGAAACGGCTAACCACGCATACCTGAAATATATACTCCCAGTGGGCTGTTCAACTTGTTTCTAGAGTTTGGTGGTGATTTAAGTTCAGTTGCGGCAGTTAAACTTTAAAGAGGCAACAGCGAATTTTTCCGCAAGGTTTTTGAACACCGAGCTGACCAAAATGTTGAATCAATTTTCGAGGCATTTTGTGAAAATGTACAAATTTTTGCTCAAATTCTAAACCACGCACGGCTTTGGTCTCGCAAACACTATCTGGAGTCAAAAGAATTAAAAAGTGTGTGCTATTTACGTTATATATAAGCTTAATCTTTAGCTAACTCAAAGTGAACATTGCAGATCAACAAATTCCTCTTGACGACCATGACAAGTTTTGACATGACCGCCGGCCAGCTTGTCAACTTCAATGTCCCTGGCGGCTTCTTGGTGAGCCTCTAAAAAAAACAGAACAGAAGTCAAGCACTAAAAATACGATAAATTCACAGATAATTTAAGCAATAACATTTTATTCGACACCATCTTAGACACTTGCTACGAAATAAGTCTTGTCTTATCAAAGTCCTCATAAATAGTGCTTCTCAAGGTTTTGAAAGGATTGCTTATTGTAACTAATAAGTAAAAGGATTCAAGGATCAAGGATTGCTTATTGTAACTAATAAGTAAAAGGATTTAAGGATCAAGGATTGCTTATTGTAACTAATAAGTAAAAGAAACAAAGCACCAGGAATTTGTACCGTAAAAACCTAAAAGATATTTTCACTGAATTGCGGCACAGAAAATTCCTCAAAACGTTATAATTTATTTGGGTTCTGAGACTAAACTCGAGTGATTAATGCATGTTCAATCCGTTGCAAATTACCATTTTACTAATATTATAAGTGGCTTGAATGGTTGTTTGTGTTTGATCATTTTTTCAATAAAAGAAGCAAATTTGCATAATTAAATGAAATAAATAAAAGTTGCTCAGAATCCTGATGAGATTACTTCTTTGCAGGATGCTCAGTTCCAGTTCACGGTCGTGACAGTCATGATGGACCTTTACAACATGGCTGAAGGGAAATAAACTCCTTGTTCTTCATCAGTATACTGTCCAGCATTACATGGGCACTTAACTGTGTTATTTTTTCACGATGCGAGTAGAAGTAGAATAGTCTGAGAGGTATGCTGAAAAATCATTAGTTATTTCCAACGAATTCATTGCATTAAATTTCCCACACATTTAAACCACTCTTCCATAAAAAGATCTTCAATTGGTAGGGAATACATTCTACTTTGCATAACCGAGTTGTGAATCCATATGATATTAAAAGTTGCACTCTAGTCGATTACCTGTTAAGAAACCGGTAATGTAAATTACAGGAATTATAAATTTTTACACGGCTGTTTTTACCAGAATTTTGCACATGTCTGGCGGAGAAGGGCAAACTGGAAACTGTAAAAGGCAGATGACGTATTCTAACCATCAGTCACATTAAAATTTAAAGCTACGACTATTAGTGGCCGGTATTTCAAACACTTCTGCCGGTTTCGTTGACGGAATATTTCTGGCTGCAAAAGGGGAATGATCAAATAAACAAATATAATAGAACCGTTGACTTGCATACATCGTGTTCACCCCACGTAGAATACGTACGATAGAATTTATGTGATTTTGTTATGACATTTATTCCGACGAAGGAAAAAATGGTTCAACGTCACGTTTCTTTCGGGTTATAGAAAAAAAAATTCCCTAGAATGGATAACATTGGATTTTTCATTTAACAGCCATTCATTACAGCTTTAAAAATTAAAAATATAAATCTTCTAAATCTGTTATTGAGTGCCCCAATTTGAACTCGTAGCAGGTGGTGTTTTCCAGATGCAATTAGTATTTTCATTGTCAAAATTTAAAATTGTGGGATTTATAGTTGAGTAGTGGCGCATGATATGAATTATCGAATGTTTTACTGGAGAATATTACAGATAGGAAAACCCTTCTTTATTGAAATTAATGGTATTGTGAAATTCTCCTAGTGATTTTTAACATTTCCGTAGAGGTAACCTGGCGAAAACTTACTTTTTCGCCAGGTTACCTTTACGGAAATGTTAAAAATCACAAGGATAACAATACGCTTCTGCCCATATAATCGCTCAAGTTACCTCTCCAATCTACCGGACAGCCCAGGAATTAGATGCTTTGATAAAACCGTGCATCCCGAAGAAATTTTCACTCAGATCTAGTGGAGACTTCTTGGAGATCCTTCGCACTCGGCACCCGTATGGTTAGCTCGATACTTGACGTCAATAGCTTATTCACCAACGTCCCAACTGAACAATCTTTAGAAAAAATAGCCAAACATGTCTACTCTAATGAAACTTTGCCGGCCCCATCAATCCCTAAAAATATTCTACTTGATCTCCTCCGCCTCTGTACTTCAGAGTACTCATTTGCAACTCATTTGTAATCCTTTAAGCGCTGACACACATTCAAGCCTCTTCATTGATCATTTTAATTAATAATTGTTCAGAGAACATAGGAAGTCCATGTGATTATTTCAATGTCCGACTAGACACTAGCCTCGGTCTTCCGCACAAAGAGGCATACGTGTGCGGATCCGACATTCAGCAGCAGGCGACTCAACAGTTTCTTCTCATCCTAATGAGCACGGCTGTGCCATAGGATATAGAAATAAATATAGTGAATATGCTTAATTTTTATGACACTGTTAAATTTTTTTCTTCGCGCAAAAGTGGCTTTAGTATTTTTTTAATATTAAATCCAGACAAAGTCAAGTTATCAACGAAGAATACAGATATTTCAATCCTCATTCCACTGTCAGATGGTTAACTCAGTAGCAGGTAGTGTTTATAGGTGCCTAACTTCAATGTGGATGGTGCAAGTATAGTAGTTCAAATAAGAATTACCTAATATTTCCCAACACAGACCTGTGTGTGAGCAACGACAGCTTTTCATTTCCCTTTTCTAATTCTCTTCAGTTTCATAGAGATAAGTGATGGAAATAACTAAAATGAATGAAGATTATTCTCCATCATCTCACATATTATCAATACGTTTCGGTGCATCCCAACAATAATTTTAAAACTAGGAAAAGCTTTATCAATCTAATATAATTATAGACTCTGACTTAATAATTATCGACTCCTTAATATTGCAGACGCTAGCTAATCATGTGTAAAGCAATCGCAATACGTATTCAGATTTTCATCATCATAGCATTCTTTTTTGGTGCTCCTTCCTTTCTACCCGAGGAGGAAATCATTATCAGGCAAGAGAGACATGAAATTCTAACGTCGATCGCAACAACTCCAGCCAGAGGATTCACTGTTGAATTTCTCTGAAGAATGTCACCGTAAGTTCCTAATATAATATATTGGCTTTATGTATTGTTTTAATTATTTTTGATATGGGAGTAATTAATGCAGTCGTTTGGAAATTTCTAAATCTATTTGTACCCCGCTAAAGGAATCGAACTACCAATATTTGAACCTATAATTTACAGGTATCAGGAGCAATGAGAAATAAAATGTAATATTTTTTATGTGCATTAATAGAAAACGAACTATAAGAGTTTAACAGGAAAGTACAAGATTTCAGGAATAAATATTGTATATTCTTTAAATTTCAAAACTTTATTTAGTAGACTAGAACTATAGAAATTTTAACCTGAAATTTACGGGGATCATGAGAAATGAAACCTATAAATTTAATATTCTACTGAATACGCATTTAACTCGGACAATGAAGATTTTAAACCAATTATTTCCTAACTTGAATGGGATTAGCTGTAACGTCATTAATATGAATGCCACCAAATACTACGATAGTTTCTTTCATATGCTGCCTAGATAGAGAAAATTTTGAGTTGCTGCTGTGTTCGCGAGATCTTCATTGGACCAGCGCTAGAATGATATTAATTTTGCGAGTTTATTCTGAATTGCCTCGCAGCCAGTTCTTCAATGGTGGAACTTGATTGGCGGATCTCTCTGCCATGAGATGTTTGTCCTACGGCTCGTAGCGGAATTTCGAAGAATTTTAGCCCGTACTCACTCGTAGTCTGTTCGTGCATCGATTATCTAAAAACCCTTCAATGCTCGTCAGAAGTTCTATGGGATTTCACGCTCCTTGGGCGATTGTTCCTGAGTGCCACACCGATGAGCTCGAGGTTTTTATTTAACTGTAGGTCTCAGTTGTGAGGTCAAGTTATTATGTAGGCAGGGTCCTTTGTACTCCCCTTTCTGTCTCTCTAGGGCGGGCGGCCGACGTCCCGTGTAAGTGACCTCGTGTTCGAGTGTTTTAGTTTTTTTTATTTTTCACCTGTCCCTCCTTGTCATTTCGTCTCTTTGAGATGCAAAGGCTGCTTCTTTCGAGCCATCTTCAGCGGGCTGGACAATTAAGACTTTCCGCCCCATGTGGGGTTATGAACAATTTTTGATTTGAGAAACTTTCGATAAATGAGACGTTCCACCTCTTTGGTGATGTTCATCTTGACTTTTGGTGCAAGGTAGCCGAATAGCTGAAGCGCTAGTAAACATGTGGCCATTAAACTAACTAACTATTACCTAAATATTTTTCAATTTAACGAAACTGTTTACTTGTTCCACCACATTAGCCATTTATGCACGCACGCCCTCTCGTGAATGAAACCCGAAAAGTCGCTTTTTTTAAAACGCTATCTGTCAACCGCCTGGCGACGAGCGAATAATATTTTTGCTTATGCTGAAGTGTAGATTTTCTTTTCTGTTTTTAAACTTCAACAGCAGAGGGTCTACGCAGAAATTAAACTAAAGATTAATTGCCTTTGAATTTAATTCAAGAGTGCCCACACTAGAATTTGACTACAGCTTGTCTGCAAAATAATTTGCCAGAGAATGGCTGCAAAAGATTTTATTTGCCGAATGTCTGTTTTATGATTTAAGGAAAGAAGGAATGCACTAAGGCCTCCTTGCCGATTCTGACCAGAAACTGTCGCACAGAGCTGGGATCAAACCCGCGCCTCTCTGCGCCAATCTTGGTACTCTGAACTTTAACCATTGGGTCACCCTGCCCCGGAAATGATGTCAAATATCAAATGTAAAAATATTTGCTGATGATTTCAATGGCCAACCATTATTTAATATTTTATAACTGATCGAAAAGACGATGTTCTAAATTAACTCATTTTATTTATACACTCGCATCGATGCCGAATTTCCTAAATTATATTAATGTTAGTGTGATTAATTCTTAGATTATAAGAATGTTGTCTTTATTTAATCGACAAATTATTGTAGTTCAAATTCCCCTCATGTCGTTGATTTTTAATACTTTCTACTTAGTCAGCCATTTCAGAAAGTAGCAATTTCATTCAAGTTGTTGCTAGGAGAATACACTGATAGGAAATGGCTGAAGGCTAACTGGCTGGTGACTAACTGGCTCAAGGCTAACTGACTGGAGACTGACTGGCAGAAGGCTAACTGGCTGGAGACTAACTGGCTGAAAGCTAACTGACTGAAGACTAACTGGCTGAAGGCTAGCTGGCAGGGTACTAACTGGCTGAAGGCTAACTGACTTGAGACTAACTGGCTGAAGGCTAACTGACATGAGACTAACTGGCTGAAAGCTAACTGACTTGAGACTAACTGGCTGAAGGCTAGCTGGCTGGGTACTAACTGGCTGAAGGCTAATTGACTTGAGACTAACTGGCTGAAGGCTAGCTGACTGGTACTAACTGGCTGAAGGCTAACTGACTTGAGACTAACTGGCTGAAGGCTAACAGACTTGAGACTAACTGGCTGAAGGCTAACTGACATGAGACTAACTGGCTGGAGACTAACTGGCTGGAGACTAACTGGCTGGAGACTAACTGGCTGGAGACTAACTGGCTGGAGACTATAACTGGCTGGAGACTATAACTGGCTGAAGACTAACTGGCTGGAGACTAACTGGCTGGAGACTAACTGGCTGGAGACTAACTGGCTGGAGACTAACTGGCTGAAGGCTAACAGACTTGAGACTAACTGTCTGAAGGCTAGCTGACTGGTACTAACTGGCTGAAGGCTAGCTGACTGGTACTAACTGGCTGAAGGCTAACAGACTTGAGACTAACTGGCTGTAGGCAAACTGACTGGGTTCTAACTGGCTGAAGGCTAACTGACTTGAGACTAACTGGCTGAAGGCTAACTGACATGAGACTAACTGGCTGGAGACTAACTGGCTGGAGACTAACTGGCTGAGGGCTAACTGGCTGGAGACTAACTGGCTGAGGGCCAACTGTCTGGAGACTAAATGGCCTGTCTCTTATACACATCTAGATGTGTATAAGAGACAGCCTGTACATGATGCTAGGGAGCAGCATCGGGGACCGCATGGCGCGCTACAACGCCGTGCTGGAAGAAGCTCTGCCTCATGCTGATGTCATCACCCTCAACGACCTGCATCACTACTACGTCATGATCAGGTCACTAACAGGTGATGATAAGGTTACTGTAACGTCATGATCAGGTCAGTGATAGGTGATGATAAGGTTACTGTAACGTCATGATCAGGTCAGTGATAGGTGATGATAAGGTTACTGTAACGTCATGATCAGGTCNGGCAGTGCATGTGGCGTGCAGAGAGTGGCGGGCAGTGCATGTGGCGTGCAGAGAGTGGCGGATAGTGCATGTGGCGTGCAGAGAGTGGCAGGCAGTGCGTGTGGCGAGCACATCACTACATCTATTTAATCAAACTCCCTCTAGTATTTAACCCCATACCATCACTCGTTTTAGAGGCCATTGCTCCCATCGAACATTACCAGCACGAATATATCCCAGCATCGCTCTACCTTTACACTTGACCATCTTCCCCATTCGCGTCGTCTGGCTTAGCATGCGTAACTACATTCATTTGCAACCTAATAATAATTATTGGTAATCATAACCTCATTAACTCGGGAGCATTAATCACTAATATAAATTTTATTATGCCTTCAGTCAAGCGGCCGCAAAAGGCTCAAAATTTTTAAGTACTTTTGTTAAAAACAATTTTTGGGTGAAAAATGGCGGAGGAAATTGCCACGTCTCAGAGAATTATTGTGGGCACAAGAAACAATTTTGCGGGCCCACTGAGAAAGTGACTTTGATCTTCTGTAGGTGAAGAAAAATTTAAATGTGTGCATCGACTCCAGCAAAGCTGTGGGTGTTTTGATGAAAATTGGCGTTTGTTATGGGGAGAATATTAACTGAAATAGGAAGAAAAAGGAAAATCGTTAGGAAGAAAAAAAAATAGGAAGAAAAGGAAAAGGAAAATAATCGAAAATTATGAATCGTTAGCTTTTCAGCTTAGCAAGTTCTTCTGCTAGTACTTTGAGGTTGGAAAGCTGTGTAATTTTCAGTATATTGGAAAGGAGAAATTCGTTTTTATACATTAGCAAAGTCCTCGTATATTTATTCATGTAGACCTGATGGGTAAGTTGATACAGGTGGCCTGAGCTACCTACCACATATACAAATGCTAACTAATTTAACACAGAGCTGTAGCTCGATTTCCTCCGCATCGGCAATATTTTGTTATTGAATTTATATGTTTCGTTCAATTAATTAACTGATTTTTACTATATTTTTACGCTGCTTGTGATATTCTTGACTCTGCAACTTTAAATGAAATAAACATTGCAAGCTAAAAGAATTTCTCACAAACTTAGGTATTGATATATTCCTAAAATGTTTGCCCGCCATTGTATAGATTAGGTAATATCCTCCAATTTGGTTTACATTTATTACAGATCCCATTATTACTGAATTTTAATCCCAATAAACGTTAATAATTCTTGAGATTATGGATTCTAATTAAATACAGAATCTTAAAGCCCGTATATACATCTTACATAGAGATCAGGAATCCAATTTACTCTCTTTTTTTCTAATGCTAAAAACTATTTTGCCTCTTTTAATTAAAATTTGATTTATCAATATCAATATCAAATTTCTATTTTCGATAAAATCCTTTCCACACTTTCCTGCAATCCGTTACTGTTTTAGCACCCAAAATGAAAATTCAGGTTCTGGTTATTTCTTTGTAAGGGGACGTAGTGTTCTTGTAAATATTAGATTAGTAATTTTTCGTTTTGGTTTTTAGTCACCTCTGACGTGACCTCGCTCAGGAATCTGTTATACCTTGTCATTCATATGAACGTTTCCACCACAGAGGTACGTGGTTGTTTTAGTCATGTTATATGTGCCCTGATGTGTAAGTGACTTTTCCATTGACGTTTTATTGAATATTCTTAATTATATATTATTTCTGTATCTCATGTTATACGTACTATATTTCTGCGTTAATTAGTTTATTTATGTGTGTTGGTTCTAAATTTTGTGTATTCGTTTTGCATGTGAAGAAAGTCTCCGATGTAAGGACTTGAATAGAACATAATTATATAGAGAGATAATTGGCCTACGGAAAGCGCACGTTTTTGTTGTTCATTTTTGGTTTTGTAGTTATTGATAGGTTTTTGCAATATTTGTTTTTTTTTTGCTCATTTATTCAGGTTTTTTATCCTTCTTAACAACGCTAATTTTAAAACACAATCAGACGTAAATGTTTGGGGCCACTGACGGCTATTTTTTTAATATCATTTGTTTATCGAACGGGCCCCGACATATTGAAATGATTAGCAACCTGGATCGATACGTGCTAAAACGATGTCCGTCCTTTCCTTCCCTAATTTGATCAGCATGACTTTAAACGTTTTTCTCAGTCACAATAAATTCGGTTGCCAAAATTAAACAAAATAATTCTCGTTGATATTTTTTTCTGTAGGTTTAAAAATTCCGGGACCCATTCGACTTTCAAGAACCTAGTGCAATTTTTCTCTGCTGTGACCATACTCGCATCGCTCGACAGTTTTAAGAGTCCAAGACCACTAGAAACGTTCCACAATTTCCTTCCAATATATATCTTACAACGACGAATTTCAGTTCTCTTATTTGCTGAAGCGAATACCCTTATTTTATCAATAAAATAAAAGCCTCGATCGCTCAAATCCCTCAATTTACGACAACTCTCCATGTACACAAAAGCACAAAAGCATCTAAAATTTGTAACGTAAAATCCAAATCCGATAAAGAAATCATGGGATTTTGTCTCCGCAAGATAAATATGGTGCCTCGATCCCCAAGGTGTTTCGATAATCATGATTCAATATGAATCAGATTTAAATCCGCTGGAAATCTTTTTTGGCCGCAGAATTAATTAATTAAATTGAGGAAATTAATTTTAGAATTCACAGTTTGTTTCCTCCGAACAAGCTACTATGCATTAGAAGCAATAAATTTTAAACCCGCACAAAAGTCAATATAAACTATTTCTCTCGATAAATTTCATGTAAAGGCATTTAAAAATAATATTTTTGGGGGGGTATTGGATTCAATTATTTCATGTGTGATGCTTGAATAGACCAAAAGAAATGAATTAATGCTTTGAAATTCAGAGTACGCTGTTAATTACGAACTAAAATGCTGCCTGGTGCACGAACTAGAGAACGAAATCGTGTACCAACGGAAACCCAGCCTTATTTAAGAAAAAATACGGACTCGTTAACGAACTAAAATACGGACTCGTTAACGAACTAAAATACGGACTCGTTAACGAAATAAAATGCGGGATCGTATACGAACTAAAATACGGCACATCCGCTGTAATAACAACACTTGGTTCTAATTGCTTTTTCGTTCCTCTTCAAACGTCCTAGCGCGGCTCACGAGCGATAACTCGAGTAGGGATCAACAGTAGCTCATCTCTTTGTTTTATATTGTTGCGTTTATAGATAGATAATAATATTTCATTGTATTTTATATGTTCATAGTTCGGTCATAATGTACGTTCATAGTTCGATCATGGTTTCGTCATGGGACTCAATAATTAGTCAGGGCTGTCAAAAGCAACTCGCTTAATAATTAGTCAGAGCTGTCAAAAGCAACTCTTTTTCTTTATTCTGGTTCTGCTTGAATGACCATTGGAAGTCTAGTTAATTCTTCTCACTATCCAGGGTTTTTTGTATCTTTACCAAGACTGGTACCTACGAACGTTGCCATCCATCCTACAATACCGTTCACCGAACTGCACAGCTCATCCAGCAAATGACGTTCATCCTGAATCTTTGTATCATTTTCAGACATTCGTATTTTTATACAAGAATGTTCTGAGCAGCGTTGCGCTTTTAGTTAAGCCCTTCGTTTTTATATGAAAATGAGTGTCAAGACAGCAATTAGCATTGCTGGTGATGTGCTCCGTTTTGCTGCATAGCCGCACGAAATGTCACGGGTTAAAAAGTTTAAATAATTTCGTCATCTTAATTTGAATGTCTTGACTTTCTCAATTGTACCCTGACACAATTTTCCACATTTTAAGCTCTTGAATCTAATTTTAATTCATACCGATTCATTCATACCGATTCATACCGATTTAATTCATACCGATTCATTTCCTGCAAGTTGTACGTCGGATACGATTAAAAATTTATTTTACTTAGATGAAATTTATCTAATTTCTTTGAATTAAATAATATTCAAATGACTATAATTGTCATTAATTGCAATTTGCTTACTAAGCTTTGGAGATTACCATGAAATTCTGGTTGTTTTTCGATATGATGTTAGGTCTTGTTTAGGTTTTTGTCTGCCTTAGAATTTTGACCTATAAAATGATTATATTTATTTTTAGATTGTCGAACTGATGATGGAGTTGGACTCCGAAACATTTTCAATATCGATATGGTGAATTTGCTTGGCAAACCGATAATATAACCTATATAACCGATATAACGATATAAGCAAACCGATAATATAACCAATTAATATTCGTGTACAGACACCATTTAATATTCTCTTAAACAAGTTTTGTTAAAGACCAGAGAATTAGTTTTATTTATTAACTTCTTGTTAGTTTTTTGTCGTACTAAATTCTTCGTAGGTGTTGGAAGATTGAAAATCAAATTACCGATAGACATTTTTAATATTAGTTACGGAAGCCGGCAGACTGTTCCAGGTTCTGGCGGCGGCGACCGGGAACGCTCTGTCGCCAGACCACTGCACACGGGCCCGTTCATTCGTTCACTGACACCCAATTTAAGTGCAGGTTACCGCGGTATAAGAGGATAAGGCATGTTGGGGTTAGTAATTACGTGTACATTGCACAGGAGTGGAGGCGGGTGACCTAGTGTGAGCATTTTGGATATTGTAAATACCGATGCTGCCTTGCTATGTTGTAGATAGAGAAAGGGAGAGAATTGAAGAGCTGGGGGTATGTTTTTATTGTGGACCAGGTTTCACGCGCTTGCTAAGGGAGGACCGTGCTTATAATATGTATGTTGCATAATTCATGTAGAGTTTTTATCCAGTGTATGTTAGTGATAAATCTTAGTGATGTGTTTTATTAATTATTTACCGTAAATTATTAACTGCCTGACACTACAACACATATCAAAATAATTTTTAATTGCAAATCATCATTAGCCTCCGTGAATCCCATGTATCTTATACAATTTATATATCAGTAAAAAACAATACAAACCGTGATTATGTTTCAGAAAATATTTGGTTCTAAGGATACGAGAATCACGGAGTAACGAACACAAAAGTTGATGCCGGTGCCGCGTCACTGCCCAGTGCCTAAGACCAGTGAAGCTCTCAGCCTGTAGCATGATCAACTGTCTCAGACTCCTCAAATCAATTAGAAATACGTATATTAATCGAATATTCAACTCAAGACCTTATAGACATATTTAATGTAATGACTGAAATTCTATAAATAAAGTCACAAAATATATACTCTGATATGCAGCTAGGGGTGTAATTCCGCAGTTCGTCTTCATGTATTTTCATCCGATTACTTGGCATTATTTGACTGCTTAAATGCAAAAAAACTACCAATTAGTAAGCATTGTACTCACTATACACCCTGTCCTCATATTCCAACTGAGTGGAATTCTTGGCATAATGGTTGGTTCATTTTAAGAATATATCCAGCTGGGCTACAAGCTGAATTCAAACATATCACCCAAGTTATAATGGAATGGTCAAGTTTCTCCCGGTTCATTCATGATTCATCACACCTTTAAATTCTCCTTTGCTGTTCAAAAAAATATATTTCACGCCAAGATTTTATCATTTTTAGAGAATATATCACTATAAGCATGGAAGTCGGGAGGGGTTATGTATAAATGATTTTGGAGCGGCAAGATTATGAATAAAACTGACATGAGATATCAAACGCATTCAAAATATGTGTCTTTGGAGCCGTAAGATTTCAGTAAAGCGTAGGATGTACCAAATGTTGATCAGGACCATCCCTTCTAACTAAACTGACATTTTTGATCAAGCAAGTGGCTGCATCGACATTGAATGCATGGAAAATTATAAACAAACTTCCACACTTTGCTAACCTATATTTCATTGAGTGCCTTTCCCAGCTGCTTGACTCTCAAACGTTTCTTGATACATTGCATTTATGGAATCCAATTATATCTTTGGTTTCCGAAGGGTTTTTACGTTATTGTTAAAGCGCGCACGCTTAATTCCACTTCATTCAAGTTTAACGAATTTAATATTTCATACACTTGAAGTGACGAATCCTAGTAATTGTATAAGTTTGGTAAATCAAAGTAATGTACATAGAACTTAAGTGTTTTTAATGCATAATCAGATGTATTTTACTAAGTTATACACGAAATATTCACGAGCTCACGCTCATCAGACTTCACGCACATCACACGCGCTTGTTCATCAGCATAACTTAACCCTTTCACGGGCAAGCATAGAAACATGAAGCAATTCAAATTCTGGAAACGCATTCAATTCAGTAAAGAAACGCTTATAATTTCTCTTTTGAAATTTTAAATTTTTCGGATATTGAACAATTAAATCGCAGTTGAAGAATCAAATAGGTCACTAAGCTAAAAAATGTTATATAATATAAATTCAAACATATAATTGACAAGAGTAACTATTTAACCATAATTTAATTAAACTTCTTCAAGTTAATTTAATTGACTAAATAGATACTGCTAATTCCAGCTTAAAAAATGCGGAAAGAGCGTTAATTCCTTTATTCGAGTCAAAAAAAACTTCATTTCAATGTTCATTTTCTAATTGTTGTGCATAAGAGAGGATGATGGTATGTATAGAACGATGGTCTGATAATTGGTGATTGGCAGAGGCATGATAAAGTAGCCTCAAAGACAAGCCGAGGGCCGCGGTGCATCTTTTTGGGCGAGATTTTAAGTGATCATTTATGGTCACTTGCCCACTAAAGTGTCAAAATCGAGTACTGGGTATAGGCCTGTGCCGCAGAATACACCGTAAGTCCGTCACACAGTCTCCATTTTTGGTTCGTTTCACGCAATGCTTGGTGCAACGACGGGGTGGTGGTATAAACGCTAAAGGTCTGAATGGGTTGGCGTTGGCGTGTTCCCGTACCAAGTAGTACTCGATCGGTTTCCCTTGGAACAAAGTACCAAGATCATGGCCACCGGATGGAGCAGCGGGCTGTCCGCTGATGACTGGATCATGGCCACCGGATGGAGCGGCGGGCTGTCCGCTGATGACTGGATCATGGCCACCGGATGAAGACTAGACAAGGCCATGCATTAGCATATGTTTAATCTTAAAATGCCTCGTACCCTACGGAACAACTGATATCTAGAAGCTATTTTAAATCTACCGTCCGTTGAAAAGATCTGATCAAAAGGCCAATCTAGTCAAGAAAAGTACAAGAATCGGCGACAGGCCTAACCAGGCCTATTCTTTGAATGCCGAAGATACTATACTATACTACTATACTATACTAAAAGAAAGGAACTAAACTATTTAAAATTTTGTTTTCATTTTCCTCACAAAGCACTCGTATCCAGATTTTAGACGGAAGTTCAGAAGCATGTAGCAATATCTGTACGCCAAGCGAGGAACACGAGTACAGCGGTCCGAATAAAAAATATTTGTGGGTACGCAAGAACAGTACCAGTTTAATAACCAGCGGCACATTCTTTCTGTCTTCTTGTTATTTTGCTTGTCGATTTAACCCATATATATATGCACATAAATATAAATAGCATGCTTTATATTAATGAACTTAATACGTTTTAAATTACATTTACCTTACTCATAAACTGAGTTTTTTCAACTGTTATAGAAACTGTTTGAACTTCTGGCTCTATAAGCTACTCGGTCGCATATACATAATGCCCAAAGCACGCACCTATTTTTCAACTTTCAAACTGATGGTATAATTGATTTTCTTAATTAAATGAACTATAGACGGTAACTTCTTTGAATGTCATTACTTTATTTTAATAATTATTATTATTGCTAGACGAAATGATTTTATGAACGGATTTTAAAAGCCCAGGAATGATCTGTACCGAGCGAAGCTGGCACCGCAAGCCGCTTAATGATTTAGACTGAAATGTTGGTGCAATTGTAAAAAAAATGATATGTTAAATTTTTACTGCACTTATGAATCAAGTGATTTGTATTGAATGAACAGCCGCGTTAATGATGTATGAGTAACCGTTGTCATGACGACAACAAAAACACTAACCGATGACTAGCATGAAGTTCTGATGCAGACGGTGTGTTGTCTGTATACTGGCTGTGTGTTATCTGTATACTGGCTGTGTGATGTCTGTATACTGAGAGAGTGTTGTCTGTATACTGGCTGTGTGTTGTCTGCATACTGGCCGTATGTTATCTGTATACTGGCTGTGTATTTTCTGTATACTGGCTGTGTTGTCTGTATACTGGCTGTGTTGTCTGTATACTGGTTGTGTTGTCTGTATACTGACTGTGTTGTCTGTATACTGGCTGTGTGTTGTCTGTATACTGACTGTGTTGTCTGTATACTGACTGTGTTGTCTGTATACTGACTGTGTTGTCTGTATACTGCCTGTGTTGTCTGTATACTGACTATGTTGTCTGTACCTTCAGATGGTCTGTCGTGAACCAGTTTGGCGTCGCTTGCCTCTCCTCAGCACGGGCGATGCAACACTGATGCTCCGCGGGCCGGTATTGCCGTACTTATACCCTGCAATTTGAAAAAAATGATGAATCGAAAGTATCATAGTTTTTTATGTAACCCTTTTGGCTCTTCTTCTCCCTGACGACTGGCCTAGAATAGCTACGAGTAGTTAGCCTTTAGATTAATCACCCGTCTGGTTTCGCATTGACGGCCTTGCCGATCAAGATCAACATCTGCATTGAAGGTGGATTATTATTTGCCGTTTCTGTGCTAGGTTTGAGGGCAAGGCATGTAAATGCGCCGAGATCTGCGTGGGTGTTAACAACAGCGTCACTACTGCGTACAGTTAAGCGACTGCATGCGGTTGCACTACTGCGTACAGTTAAGCGACTGCACGCAGTTGCACTACTGCGTACAGTTAAGCGACTGCATGCGGTTGCACTACTGCGTGCAACTGCGCTACGTACTTCTTACAGCTAAACAATTGCGTACAAATGAATGATTAAATTGAAGTAGGCAGATGAAAGTAAATAAAACGTTATCTAACATGTAAAGTGCCCTGGAAGTCGGTCGATGAAAATCTTGAAGTTTTTTGGTGAGTAAACTACGGAGACTTCAGTTGTTGGGGGTCCCATCTCCTGCGTCCCGACGTCCCATCTCTGTAATCTCGACCTCCCATATCCTGCGACCCGACGTCCAATTCGCTACGCCCCGACGTCCTACCTCCTGCGTCCTAATGTCCCGTTTTCCAATGGTCGATGTTCAAAGAGATTCTGTAAGCGACCGAAGCAAGCACACAGGTTTTTTACTAGGCAGAGGGAAGCAATCAGGTTCTATATGATACCAAGGGAATTATAAAGGAAAGGAAGCACCGGCCGACTGGAAAGAAGCTCAAGTGACACCATTGTTCAAAAAGGTGACAATGGCTTCCCGGGGAATTATCGCCCTGTCAGTTCGGCAAGTGTAGTTTGCAAGGTAATAGAATCTGTTGTGAGGGATCGATTGATTGATCATTTGACTGTTAATAATCTCCTATCAGACTGTCAACATGGCTTTATTGCCGGTTGGTCCTGCACCACTGACCTCTTGTCTACTTTGAATGAATGGACCCGCCTTCTCTACGAAAAGGAGCCAGTAGATGCAGTGTACCTCGATTTTGCCAGGGCATTTGACAGTGTCCCACATGAGCGGCTGTGTGGGACACTGTCATGGGATTTATGTGTGGGACATGGTCCCATGATTTATGGGACCGTATCAGATTGGGCTTCAGCGCGTTGCGGCGTGCCACAAGCAAGGAAGCGTTCTCGAGCCTGTTTTATTCGTTGCGTTTATAAACGATCTGCCTGAAGCTGTGTCTAGCGTGTGCTCGGGTTATGCTTGTAAGGTCCAAGTAAGGACGACTCCAACTAGATTCGGAAATAAACCCAAAACTGCCACCGCTCCTCAACAAGGGAGAAATGAATATTGTTTGTTGGTTAATGGTTAACTGAGAATATTGTTCATTGGTTAATGGCTAACTGTATATATTGTTCATTGGTTAATGGTTAGCTGTAAATATTGTTCATTGGTTAATGGTTAGCTGTAAATATTGTTCATTGGTTAATGGTTAACTGTAAATATTGTTCATTGGTTAATGGTTAGCTGTAAATATTGTTCATTGGTTAATGATTAACTGTATATATTGTTCACTGGTTAATGGTTCGCTGTAGATATTGTTCATTGGTTAATGGTTAACTATAAATATTATTCATTGATTAATGGTTAACTGTAAATATTGTTCCCATGGAAATATTGACCCCATTGAAGCAGAAAGCAGACGAGTTCCTCAACGGAAACTTTCACTTCAAACTTGTTATTGCTCGTCTATAAACTGAAGAAGTCCATTGAACCCGCTAGCTATGGGTGGAGGAAGGAGGGGGAAGGCGATGCAATATCTTTTCAAGTCAAAGAGAAAGTTCATTTCGGCCGCCTACATTACAAGTGTACCAACACTTGCCATCAAACTGCAAACCATGAGTCAGCCCGCCGACATATGGCGACTTCGTTTAAGCGACATTATTATTGTTATATTCAATAATATATATAATATTATTAATAATAATAATATTATATATGTTATTATTATATTATTATATTATATTCAAGGACTAGAATTATATTAAATATTCAGGTGAGCATCAAAATTTAAAATATCTGATGCAAACTAAATACAGCGTTTCTTATTATTCCAATAAGTTCGAGTTGATGTTGAGTGACTCATTGAATCGGTTGATCGTTGAGAGAGGATGTCATTTTAACAGGTCCGTCCAAGTTTGTATCAACTGTATTGGGTCGTAAAAGAATATAACATGTAAATGTGTATACTACAAAAGCATATAGCCGAAAAGCATGTAAAAGCATGTAGCCGAAATTTAGAGCATTCCCGGATTCGCTCTTCAGGTGTGCCTATATAAATTGGCCCAAAAATACGGATAACTGATATTTACGAACAGTGAAGTCTACACTGAGGCCAATGCACATGATGATCTGGGGCCGTACTTTTGCGAAAAATTTTGTTTGGGTGTGTGCGTATCCGCTTCACTCCCGATAAGACTTGAAATGCCTAGCACCATATCGAACCCGGTGAAAGTCTAGTAAATATTTCAATCTATCAACAGTTCGGAGAAGATCCGGTAGAAAGACCTGTTTTTAGATCTCCTATGGACAAGTCGCTAAAAGTACAAGAATCGGCGACAGGCCACACCAGGCCTATTCTTCAGCGCCGACTTCACTAAGCTGTGCTATGCTATGCTATGCTATAAGGCTGAATTAAAGAAGCGCTTGGCTCTTCGCAATTAACACAAAAATGCAGTACTACAGTTCCATTATACAAGTTTTTATGTTCGTTTTTCAAGTGACTAAAATAAACCGTAGTGCCTGTAGTAGAAGAATAATGACTTGATAGTCAAATATAAAAAAAACAAAAGTAATGGAGATTTTTGAGACTACTTTGTGAACTATCGATTAAAGAATGTGCGATTTTCTGAAGTAAAATTACATTTTGAAACCTGAGCCTTTCAGTTCTTAGTTCTAAAACTGAACTGAGAACCAAGTTAAAAAACGCACGTTTTTCTCGGAAAAAAAACGTTTTATTAAATGGGTTGCATCAGCGCAGCACATGTGAGCCAATTTGAAGTTTA
>NW_025933495.1:0-10962 GCF_000764305.2 Hyalella azteca
GATGCACGGCACTGTAGCAGTTGCCGCGACTGAATGTAAGGAAGGACCATGTGCCGCGGCTATGAAACTAGTCTCGATGCACGGCACTGTAGCAGTTGCCGCGACTGAATGCAAGGAAGGATTATGTGCCGCGGCTATGAAACTAGTCTTGATGCACGGCACTGTAGCAGTTGCCGCGACTGAATGTAAGGAAGGATTATGTGCTGCGGCTATGAAACTAGTCTTGGATACGGCACTATAGCAGTTGCCGCGACTGAATGGAAGAACGATTAGGTGCCGTGACTATTACGCGAGTCTTGATGCACGGCGCTGTAACAGTCGCTCGTAACTGTATGTAACTATTGACTGTATTGTGACGTAACCGTTAGAGCTGGGCAGCGGTGAAAGTAGTAGGATTTGTAGTAGTGGATGTGACTTAATGACACTATCAGCTGAGATGGCTGAAGAGCTGCAGTCTCGAGAACGTGGCTGTAGCAGTTCCTATGACTCTATGAAATTATTGCGATTACTCAAATTGCAAAAACCATAAGCTGCGGTGGCTGTAAAAATTTCTCGTGATAAAATTTCTCGCCCCGAAGCCGCAGCAAACGTAAAAATCCTCGCAAAGAAGCAAACGCAAGCTGCAAGCGTGGATGCAACAAGCACAGCTATGCTTCCAACAGGTGGCGATCTCGCCTCCAGTCGAGGCTGTGCAGAACTTCCTCGCGAGGAAACGTAATCCGAAATTTCATTCCGCAGATAACTACAAAATGCCTCATCAACATGCATAAAAAAATATAACTTAGTACTCACTGCAGTGAGTGACAAAGAGCGCATTTTCTCGTCGACGAAAACGAGAAGTCACGGACGGATAGACAGACGGACGGATAGATGGATCGACAGACGGACGGACAGACGGACATGGCGAGCACAATAATGAATTTTTTCCATTCATGAGAAATGCGCTAAAAAGCGAATGTGCCATGCTGCATGTGCAAGGTCGAGATGTTCATGCGACTTTTCATAGGCTTTTCCATTCCCTTCCGTGTCCTCATTTAAAAATGGAATGAGGAAATTGGAACTGTTTCCTGATCAAGATGTTCCTGATCGCTGGAAACATTGCAATCTTACGATAAATTTCTACTTGCTGAACTCGATTTTCAATTTAAACAAGAGCTTAATTCTGCTCATCTTTAACGGAATACTTTAACGAGTATTTCCAGTCAATTTACCAGGAAAATGTTGATATATTTTTCATGCAGTGTTTTTAACGCAATAGAAAATAATTGCGAGAGTGGCCGCTAATTAAAGTTGTGTTAAACCCGCGCTAAAATATAATGTGGTGGCTTGGGACTTAGATCATAAGTTAAGACATATTCTTTACTGCTTAGATGATCCAGCAGTGGAGCAAGTATAATCTGAAACATCGAAAATAAAACTCACAAACTTAAAGTTTTCCCCTTTATTTGAATATCATTCTTGAATTAAATCACCTTGCAAATAAATTACTCAGTAACGTCGAAAAAATGTAAAAGTACTTTATAAACGGCATTATAGTATTCAGATTTTATAGTCTTGCTTAAGATCCATTATATAAACAGTAAGATCTTAGAGTTTTTTTATGGCAGGACGAGCATTGATTTTCAAATCGAAGAAGACAGATGTTTTTATATGTAAGAGAAGGACTAAAAATATAAGTTTAAGAAATTTAGAGTGCAAAAAAATTTTGTTCGGTGGCAAATAATTGATGCTACTCAGCACAAAATTGAATGACGATGGTCGGTCATCGTTACTGTTAAAATTTTTCCTAAGTTTAAATTTGTAGACTTCTCTAAAATTTCATTTTTTTAGATTTTTACGCTCACTCAACAATCAAATTTGATAATATATTACATTTTTTCAACTACCTTACTACATTTCTTTATTTTCAACGTCATAGTAAAAATAAAAAAATTTTCCGTAAATTAAATTATAGATATCTATTATAAAATATTTCTTAAAATATTACAATGTCAGTTAGACCATACCACACATGTTGACATGGCGCTCTTTAGTTCTGAGCAGTCACGGCGGCGTGAAACGCAGGCAAGATTTTAAGTTTAAAACAGGATAAAGGATGAGTGATGAGAGGCTTTACCCCCGTGCTCATTAAACTAAGCCTTTCTTTCATCCTTTATCATCTTGCCAGAGAAATTAGCTTCAGCAGGTCATCATAGTTCTCGTGCTCAAAGAGGGAGTCACCGGCTTAACTTAAATTTTTCATATAAATAATGAATTGTCCAGAATCTAAATAATAGTTTGTAATTTGGCAATACCTAACTGTCGGAAAAGAAAATAAATTTCTTTCATTTTTCTCTCTAAAATGTCATGTCGAATCTTCTCCCATTCTGTGCAGTTTTGTAATGATAATTATACCCGACTTTTATTGAACAAAAACATTACCCATGTATTCAGAAAATTGAATAATGCTTCATTAAGAGTATATTTTTGTTGAGTTTCTCCATAAATTATTATTCGACGTAGCATGCCCAATGTTGCCTCCTCGGGCAAAAATTTTCGGCACATCCTCGGCACTAGATGCTGAGCTTTAGAAAGCGGGCATTTATCTTGCTAAATAAGATGCTGTCGAAACATATGGGTTCGGTATGCAATCGGAACATCAGAGTTCAATTGGGAGACTTTAACATAAGTTCTTCATGATATCTTTTTGTGATCAATACTCTTGGCTCGTATTTTATACAGATTAAACGAGTTTAGTTACATAATTTAGATGCACTCAATCGAGCAAACAATGCAACGACTTTATCGATGTTTAAAACTGAAAAATTCGTCACAGAGTTTGAACTCAAATATCATTCAGAATATGAGGAAATACTTTTTGTCTTGATTTAATTTTGTTTAATTTAGTAAATTTTCTGGCTAGTGGAAAAGGAAACATGTTTCCCAATAAGCATTTACTTATACCTACAGGAGCGATTGTTGTAAAATATTTCAGTAAATAGATCGGAATCTGTATAGCTTTTTGTCATCATGAGTGTGCGTGCATTCGACGAGAATAATAATGCAAAACTTTTCCGGCGTAATACTGTATAAAAGCAATAAAATATACTGTAAAGCATACGCATTTAGTAATCCACTATAACAAACCAGAGTTGCAGCAAGAATCGTTCCAAGTCTTTGCCGCATTTCGCGCCGGAAATGCAGCGTCGTGTCTGCTCGCAGCTGTTCGCCTGCCAGCTTCCTTATTTTGCTCGTCTCTGTTCGGCTACACTCAGGAATTCTTACACATATTAATTTATTAGTAAATGATTTATTGAACACATAACTATCGATGTGTGTATTATAAGTTATGCTTATTAATGATATTTGCTGAAGCCTCCTAGTTGTATGACAAGGTATTTATTTTAATCAAATCGTTTAACGCGCGCTTTATAGGATAGACTTTCAAACGTGGTTCGATGCATCTTTTTTCCCGTATTGACATAATATTGTTTCTCATTTATATTATAGTGTTTTTTGATACTCTTGGGAATTCAGCTCCTTCTTTAAATCATTTTAATATTAATACATATATTATTTATTTGTTATTTTATCTCATAAATTCGAAGACAAAACTATGCGAAGTGTGGATTCCCAAACATTACAACGATACATTACCGACACCTCGATCGTTTATCCTACAGAGCTTTACAGTAGAAGCTGCTTTTTGAACGAATGTATTTAGGACATTTGAGCCCCTGGGACAGTTGAGCCCCGAATATATTTGGGTCATTTGAGCACCTTCTTTGGGCCATTTGAGCACTTTGTTTAAGCCATTTAAGCCCCCTTGTTTGGGCCATTTGAGCCCCTTGTTTGGGTCATTTGAGCCCCTTGTTCTACTTGAGCCCCCGAATGTATTTGGGGCATTTGAGCACCGAATGTATTTAGACTATTTGAGCCCTCTATACCTGCTTGTATGACTCAACAAAACATCTTTCTGATATAAAATACAGTCATAAGTCATGCTCAAAACACAATGTCATCAGTACCACTTATTAGTAGTAATGTAATTAGTTGTAACTAATTTTCGCTCAATTAATGTAACAACTGATGAGACATTTGATCGTCAGCTTTGACAAAGTGAAGAGAATAATGTTAATGCATAACTGAAAACAACTCGTCGTCTTTAGGTGCGTTCTGCCCATCATCGTGACGTGTGTTGGACAGCCCTGCGCTTAAGAAGATGATGGAGTGAGCTAAGTTCACTTACCTGGCACACTAAGTCTAGAACTACAAACATGGCTAATGTACTACGCACTATGTGCTATGTTAATGCAATTGGGACTAAAATATTTATTAATCTAATGTAACGTGTATTAAGCTATTTAATAAGCAATGTACAAAGATATGTACCAAGCCATGTACTAAGCTATGCACTAAGCTATGCANCTATGCACTAAGCTATGCAATAAGCTATGCACTAAGCTATGCACTAAGCTATGCACTAAGCTATGTACTAAGCTATGTACTAAATCATTTACTAAGCTATGTACTACGCTAAGGAATACGCTTTATACTAAACTATGTACTACGCTAAGTACTACGATTTGTACTAAGCTACGTACTACGCTAAGTACTAAGATTTGTACTAAGCTACGTACTACGCTAAGTACTACGCTTTGTACTAAGCTACGTACTACGCTAAGTACTACGCTTTGCACTAAGCTATGTTGCTGACCTCCCCTCAGACTACAACTCCTGATGACAGAGCTCTGCCAATTGCCCACTAATTGAACTCTTAATTACTGGACTACTGCAATAATTCCGGACGTAATCTTGTTGAAGTTGGGCCTCGCGACTTATTTTACTGTTCGTACCTGAAGTAGTCCATATTTATTTTATCTGTTGCCCTGGCATGTCAATATAAATTTGAAACAATCTTTAGATAGCTTCTCAATATTAAAGAGAAAAATTTGAATTTTTAAGCAATAAATGATAGTTCTACGATTTATTTGAAATTCGTTGATGAATATCTATTTCTTGGTGGTAAAATAACGCCCAAATATAAAAGGCTTTAATGTTTCCATGGCATGTCTACAGTCTTTTGTGTTGCTTTCTTTGTAATTCATGTATTTCTTCTCTTCGATCAGATTACGCTTATAACAGTCTATTCAAAAGCTATCGCAACAAACAAAGGCTTCAGAGTAAGCATCGCACAATTCTGTTTTCGGGTCTCCCGTCAAAGTTGGACCATCAAAGTATGACTTTGGATTGCTTGGATGGTTTTGCCACACTTAAGAGCAACTATATATGTAGTAGTTATCAAAGTAACGCCTTAACTGAGGACATCGCGGCTGCAACTCAGCCCCTTAGAACTTGTTCCAATCAGAGTATCGGTAAACCGATAACGATAACGTCAACATAAGTTCCTGCTATCAGGCTATGATGTTGGCATGATTTTCTGAACTTATTGAACTGGCTTGTAACACGACAAATCTTTTAGTATGTTATATTTTAACTTTTGTTTTTGTAAAACCTCGAGTGGTAATATTTTATGAGCTTTCATTACCTTTATTCAGAAAAATAAAGCAATAAAAAGATTCTTTAGCGAATAAGCTCTTATGCTCTCAAAAAGTATGGAAACCCGGTCGATGAGTTTCTTGAAGTAGCTAATTTTGCCTAATGGTGAGGAAGTTTGCGTAGAATCAACTAATTAACCAAAAACTACAACAGGGCATCAAAGTTATTTCGGATTGTTTTTCCTTACCATGGGATTAAAACAGCAAGTTATTTCGTATACTGTTTTCTTTGTCAAGAGTTGGGATAAAAGCTTCAAGTTTATTTTACCAGCAGTTTCTTCTCATAGAGTTGGGTCCTGAGCCTGTATTTTTTCACTCTTTTTCTTTTGTGTTGGAGTTAAGAAAGCCTGGCAGGTTACGCTGGGAAGTTGGCTGCCGTCCACGCGGAGGCCGTCTTGAAGAACTGAATGCAACTCAACCGGAGTAATCACTGTCAGTGGATCGTCGTCCAAGTCACCTGCTTCATTTAGATGTCAGTTGTTTATGATAATGCATGAATGTATTTATCCGAGTTTCTTTCTCTGGGGAAATTTATGAGCATATGTTTTCTTAGCATTAAACGGCACTTTGCAGAAATAAGTCACATATGACGATATGGAAAACATTGAATCCTATTATATAAATTGATTTGGAAGGGGATGGCTTTTATTTATTGAACATAAATATACTTCCTGACTCTTCTAAGATTTAAAATTTCTTCATTTTGCTCGCTATTCTAACGATGATCCGATTTGCGTAAAATTAAATTTATGGGACAAGTACCAAATTATTTTAGCTTTGTTTGTTTTTAGGCATCTAAGTTTGATGAATAATAATTTTAAACTATTAACTTCAGTTTGCAACACGTCGTTTCAACTCTTGTATAGCTGCTCCTAATTTGTTGGTCCGACCGATGTGTAGCTGCTATATACTAGTGTGAAGATTTGACTTATGTTTCACTACTATACTAATGTGTAGGTTAGACTAATGTGAAGCTTCTACTAATGTGTGGGTCCGACTAATCCATTTAGTTTAGCTTATCAGCGGTTGAAAATGGAAAGGTTACCGGGTAAGCCAGCTGGTCTGAAGAGCCGCAGCTGGACTCTAAGGCGGTCTGAACCATTCATTTGAGGTCTAAAAGCATCTCAGGAATGAGATAGGCAATGCAACTCAACTGGTGTTCCTGGAGGCCTTCCAGAAGCCTGGAATTGAGGTGCCAGTCTCTGAAATTCGTTTGCAATATTTTGGAATTCCGCTCTGTTGTTTCAACAGGATGGGCTCACTGTTTTCAAGAGAAATTTATTGTGTAGCGCAGTGGACAGATTGTGTCATGTAATAAATATTTGTGGTAACTTGGAATAGAAATTAGATGTGTTTTATAACAATGGCTATCACATTTGAATCTGTGGTAACGTATCATAATGATTATTTTGAAATGTTCTAAGAGATTCAAAAGCATTCTTGTGTAAATTTTGTACAGACCGAAAGGTGCCATAACTAAGTACACTTACAGGTTAATATTATACTTCCAATGATACACAAGTTTCAAAGTATTTTAACCTAACAATGCTCGCATGTTCATCATATTCACAAATTATGCAGCCTTTCCTGCATTAATTTTCCTATTTCCAACCTAATATAGGAAACACTATAGGAAACGCTTGCTTTACTGTTGGAAACACTAGCTCCAACCCACTGTCATATTATCATTTACAATTAATTTCTTAGATTAGAAATTTCTACATAGGCGTTTTTTAGGCTGTCCGGGTGGCCTATGCCGATAGATACTTGGGAAAAGCTTTTCCGTAGGCAATTCCTTGGCACATATTGATTTCACTTGATACGACAGAGTCGGCCAGTAGCCCGGCAAGAGATGAGCTTTCATTTCTGTCTTCCATAAACTAAGCGGATCAATCCCGGGGACGCTGTTTCGCTCGAGAAAAGTATTTGATTTGATTTTAAAGTAGAATGGTGAATGTCGATGGGAGGAAGGAAGCTTTGTTTCCTGCAAATTCTCAGAACAATTAATTCAATTCACGTTACTCCTCTCGAAAAATTTTAGATAGCAGCAGCCTAAATATATCCAGGGGCTTGATAAACTCAATTAAGTCGTACCAAAGCGATTGGTTTTGTTTTGGGTGCATGATAGCGACTCGCTGCTTCGTGATTATTGGTTCATAATATCAAAATTTTTCTCAATTTCTGATTTTGATGGTTAGGTTACAATAAAAATGGCTGGAAAGTAATGCCTAGGAAATCGATTGAAAAATAATGATACCGCAGTGACCAGGTACACATAACTTTGTTCTTTTTTTAGACGAAACAATTGTTTCCAAAAATAAAAACAATTATTTGTTTTTCTGTTCGGAAAATGAGCGCCACTTGAACTCGGTCGAAGGGGACTTCAAATCTGAGAGAGCAAACATCTCACGAACTCTATTTAAATAAAAAATTTGTTTCTTTTTTGTTCTTACAAAAATTCTGTTCCGACGAGCTCACTCAGCGAATACATTTGAAAGTGAAAACACTCTGCACGAAGAATTTGAATTTGTGGATACTTTATTTACTTTAGCAATGATTTTTGACACGATGCATTTCTCATTACTTTGCTGCATATTTTAAGTATCAATAATTAGTTTAAACTATATGTTGCTTTGCATAAAACGCTTCATTTAGTTGTACATATATCAACTGAAATCATTATATACCAATGTCGCCCACTAATCATTAAGGCTGCATGTTGTTCAATGAACAGAAAATTCCCAGTTCGTCAAATTTCGAATATTAATTTTTCTGCCTCGATAAAAATGCTTAGAACAGAAAAACTTTGCATGTCGCATGTTAAAATGCTCTATAATTTCTCCATGTTTAGTTAATTTGATAGCCGAATTCATATGAGCTGTATGACAATGGTTTCAATGCGTTTATAGCTTCCAATTTTCGAACGTCTTGAAAGATATTTTTCGTTGATCTCATCATAATTCATTGTAATGTTCTCTGATTTATTTCATAATTCATGAATAAAATTATGTTTTTTACCTTTCTTGCATTATAGAGTATCCTAAAAATCATAATTAAAGCCTGTATTATCAAGTAAGTGTCGGCTGAATTTGTTGAGTATTCAAAATCTTCTAGCTGTTGCATTTGATTTAAATTCTTGGAACAGAAGATTTTAACTAAAACTTGATGCGTTAAAGTGGGATTCCCTCACACCGTTAAGAAAAAAATACTCTACTATTGAATAAAAGTATTTAGTGATACTCTCCCTCTCAGTAGCAAGTTTGGACCGGAGTTTAGTAATATGTTCCAGAAACTGCGATAGCAGTTTTGTCAACTTAGCTTATATACGAACTAATTAATTAATTTACCTAGAAAATAGCGCGTTATTTCCCAACTGTATTATACTTATTAGTAATATCAATGTTATCTAGAATTTATATTCGTTGCCAATTAAGAAGAAACACAATCCCAAAATGCTTCTCGTAATTCCCATTATTGTTTACTACTTATAGATAATGATGATGCTGATGCCAAATTACTTTTGCTATCTCCTCACTAATAGAAGAGTTATCTTGTATATCGTTTTTGATCGCTCTAGTGTAGATCGGTGATGTTTCATTGAAGTCTCAATATGTTAGTGCTACGCATGAACTGACTTATTTTTGAATTTTTACTGAAGCTTTCTTTTTAGATTTTTCAGGTTTTAGGAGCTACCAGGAAGTGTAAACAGTAGTTTTTCAGTGGTACGGTACATAATTGGTTTCTTATTTATTGGTCTTTAACAAAAAATATAGTTCAACGAAGTGATAAATTTATAAAAAGTAGAAAAGTATACTCAGTGTTCAATTTTTGTTACAAAACACAAATGTCAAGAGTCAAATAGCAGTAAATATAGACAAGAATTGTACTATTTCGCGTGAAAAATTGTGCGCTTTACATATATGATCGGTTTACATCGTTAAAATTCCTTAAATGTTCTGAGCTGAAAAGCTGCTTAATAAATCTCTAGTGACGTCGGATCGTGAATATATCAGCAGCAACAAAATTTATTGGTGATTGTTTATTAATTACTTCGACTTTACTTTGAAGATTCTTGTTGCTCTTTGCGGAGTAAGTGAAAGTGGAAAAAATGTAACTGAGGTACAATTGATTTTAAATGAAAAATGTACCTCCTCCCAGTGTGTCTACTGACGCAGCAACGATCAAAGAAAACTGTGTTCCGCTCCTAATAACATCCTCTACAGGGGAATGTACCTGAAACAATTATACTTCAATTGAAATGATAAATTACAATAATAGTGAAAACTAGTAGTAACTGAAAATTAACAATTCCACTCGCATTGAAATAATTTTTGGAGCAATGCAATCATTCTTAGATTGCTGACGGATTTAACTTGAATTTGAAATCAAAACTTAATCTTGAACGATGGAGGACTGTTATCCGTCTTAGATTGCTGACGTTATAATTACTTTATCTTGAACGGGTGTGAGTGTGTTCAGTTCTGGCGCCATGCACTCGAACGTGTCAGGTCAAACTGCCAACACGCGGCGCTACAGGTACGACTCTGACGACGATGACAACGACGAGGATCAAACCCTTACTGAGCAGGTCAAGGTAAGTAATATCTATTCTATTTTCATATTATTATATCTGTTATAAGTTTATTAATAAAATTGTTATAAAAATTTATTGTAACAGGTACAACAAAGAAACGAGTGTGCATTATTTTGAAACTCAGTTATTAAATTTAGTTATTTAGTTAAAATGTTTTGAACCAATTTAATGCAAAACACACATCGATGATTTCAGTGTGAGAAGCCACTTGTAAAATAGGAGCCCATAGTTTTCCTATGTGAAACAATTCGTATATAAATGAGATACAAATGAGTTCAATGACATTTTTCATCATTTATCGAGTCTAAGCCAGAATGAGGATTGATATTTTTCCATCGATTATTTTCCTCTCTTAAATTGTTCTTCAAACAGATAAATTTAAACCATTCAAAACATATAATCCTTAAATTCATGGTAGGTATTTCAGAAATTGTTCTCCGCCCTGTTTTTAAATAGACGAGAAATGACAAATTAATTACACATACTAGCTTGATTCACTACTATAGCATTACACAATGGCAGCCATGCATTTCTTCTGGAGAGTCTCAGCCATATTTTTCTCGCATACATTAGAGAGTAGCGAGGTGCTAGTCATCCTTTATAGAGCAGCAAGTATTACAAGGCATCGATCACAGGCTCCGAATTTTTCGTGTTGCAAAAATAAAGAAGAAACCAAGTCCAAATTTACAGTCGATTCCATGAACATAGAGTACCACGATCGTTGGGCTATGCTTGAGACAAAATACACGAGGTGATTGCTCTGCCATTCGCAAAAATAAAGCTGAAACCAAGACCATATTTACAGTCGATTCTATGAACATTGACTACCAC
>NW_025933496.1:0-518 GCF_000764305.2 Hyalella azteca
GAAATTATATGATATTAGAGCCGCGATATTTCAGACAAAAATAGGACTTTTCCAGACTAGGCCGAGTGGTTCACGGCTGATTGGTGGATGTCCGGAGAGATCCAAGGCCTTTGATTCAGGGCTTGCTTGTTGGTGCACAAAATTGGTGGTGCATGGCTGCGCTTCCGTTACATGCGGCGGCTTGACGATGCCTATCTGAGCCTATGCAGGCCGGCGAGGCCGCAAATCTACTATCCTACTTAGTAACTAACTAAACTAAGTACCGTAAACTGGGGTAACTTTGACCACTTTTTTTTTTCAAAATGATGCCATTTTTTTACTAGATAAGTTAAACTTAAAATTGAAACATGCAAAATACAGGTCTATACTCTAGCCTTATTCACCATAAATTGCTGGCTCCTGCCTCTCATAGTTTTGATGTAATTAAAAAAAAAACCGCTGGTCTTTTTTACCCCAGCTCTGGGGGTATCTTTGACCAGGTGGTTAAATCAATTTTATTTTTTGGTAAAATAACTCCA